>NW_015168710.1:267696-273302 GCF_001447785.1 Gekko japonicus
CCATCTTTATGGATTGTTTACTTTCCAAAAATTTGCTAAAGTCTCTGAATATATGCTCATACGCTCATCTGCGCCCTGGTAAGTCTCTCCCAACAGTTTTCAGCGTTTTTGCTTCTGCTCCCCCCTTGGGTCTCGCATTTAAGTTCATGCGCATGGGAGGGGCCCCTCCCCCACTCGCTTTCTTTCCTAGTCATTGGGGTGGGAGCTTTCTTTTTTAAATATCAATTACGCTCTAATCTGACTCACAGTTCACAGTCGATCTTGTGACCTCGCTGTAGTTTCGTTTAAACTGCTCGATCTCCAGCGCTTGTCCCAGTCAGCGTCACTAGTTCCATACGGACACACAGCAGGAGGACTGTCGGGATGGAGAAGCACCTCGATTCCCCAGCATCGCACTGGTGAAGAGGCCACCTCTCAAAAGTCCTATGGCTAGGATCCTTTCAACCAGGCTCCAGGGGGGTAGCGAGACGTCGCCCCCCTCCTTTTTGCTGGTGTGCAGATTTCATCCCTGGGAAGTCCGGGAGATGAGTCTGCTCAGCATGTCACCATAAACCGGAAGTCACCCTCAGAGGAATGTTGAACGGGAGAACCTGTCTCCTGTTTTACACTCACAACCTCCTCTGAAATTGGCAATGCAACCAGTGATGGCAACTCGTTGGCATGTATTTTGTTCCAGTTACTGTTTTCACAGAAGTTGGTAGACCTACTAAAGCTTAACTTCTGATGCTCATTAGCGAACCACTGGATTTTCAGAAAAATGAAACACACATGCAGGAACCCCACAATGATTTAAGGGGTTGTGGAAACCCCACACACACCCCTTGCTGGCCCCTGTCTTGTCACCATCTACTTGTCCTGTTTTCCCCTATCTGCTCCAGCTGCTTCCTCCCTTTTCTGACCCTGCTTTCCCCTTCCATCCCTTCACAACTCATCTCTCCTATGGTTGTCAATCTCAAGATGGGGCCTGGAGTTCTCCCAAAATCACAACTGATCCAGACTACAGAGATGAGTTCCCCTGAAGGAAATGGCAGGTTCACAGAGCAGACTCTATGACATCAACTGCTGAGCTTCTTCTGCAAACTCCACTTTCACCAGGCACTGCCCCCAAATCCCCAGAAATTTCCCAAGCAAGAGTTGGCAACCCTGTATCCCAGGAGTGGCCAAACCTGCTTAGCATAACAGCCACATAGAATAAACGTCAGATGCAAGACATGAACAAATATTACACACAAATCTTTATTGAAAAATATGCAAATTTGGTTTTTTATTAACATTAAATTAGGCTGCATGAAAGAGCCACGTGTGGCTCCTGAGCTGCAGTTTGGCCACCCCTGCTATATCCCCTTTGCAGTCTCCATGTCCTCTCCCCCTCCCGTTTTCAGCAAATTCGACAATTTTAAAATTGTTTTAGTGTTAACTACCTAGTGCTATTTTACTGTTTTAGTTCAGAACCTCCTCAAGCAGGTCCAGAGAGGCACCATACATATTTATAAATAAATAACAAACAAATCTTATACCACCAGAATCTTGCAACATCTTAATCAGCATTCAAAGGCCCTTTCTGCACTCTCCTTTTAATACATGTTCACCACGGTGTCCTCCAAGCAATTCTGCACTAAAATCAAATTCAACCTTCTTTTTAATCCAAGTCCCACCCCCCCTTCTCGCTCGAGTCGCAGTATCAATCTTTTTATTTTGGGTTTCCCCCCCCCCCCATTCTGCATTACATTACCTCCCTTCAGTGGTCAGCCCAGTTTTAGCCTGCTGTTGCCCCGTGTTATTTGGATGCTGTTTTGCTATAGACTTAAATTGCCTCGACCTGAACACTGAGAAAATCCAGAGTAGCAGGCAAATGTGGAAAGGACCAAAGTTTCCTAGCAATTCAAAATGGCTGCTGAGTTCTTGCGAGGATATGTTCAAAGATCTCAGTGGCAATTTATAGTTGCTAGGCAATCCCAAACAATACTGCTGAAGCCTCTTGCCTACGAAGGAGTATCTTATGGCCCTTTTCACTGAAAAGGGTCATAAACCTTTCAGCAAATTCAGCACCACATTGACGGAGAGAGCCACAGCGATGAAGTTTGGAGCTTCCTAGCTTTCTGACATGGATAGCTTAGGCTTGCTGGATTTTGTCAAATCTTGGAGGCTAAGTAGGGTTGGCCCTGGGTGATATTTGGATGGAAGACCACTAAGGAAGACCAGGGTTGCTACGCAGAGATAGGCAATGGCAAACCACCTCTGAATGCCTCTTGTACTGAAAAACCTACAGAGTTGTTGGCTGCAATCTCACCACATTTTCCCCCCATCAGATTTTGGTTGGCATTTCCCCCCTCAGGTTACAATCATCTTTCTATGATTTGGGAGGTTTTAAAACCTTTTTTTAGCTTTTGGGATTTTCTTCAAAGCCAGGGTTTTCCCCTTTTTGTAACAACATCTTCCCCATTCCTGAGTGGCCCCACTGAACAGATTAAGACTATAAATTTAACACAACTTGTTTGACAGAAAGATCAACTGAAATCCTCAAGCAAGCCTTAATCCTAAACAAATACTTAGGGTCAGAATTCTTCATGTCTTACATCCTGATCCCAGTCATGTTTACAAAAGTAAGTAATATTGTGGATGAAAGGCAGCATGGTATGAATCTCGTCAGAACTCAGAAGCTAAGCAGGCTTGGTACTTTGAAGAGGGACCTCCAAGAAAACTCTGCAGAGGAAGGCAATGGCAAACCACCTTTGTTTCTCACTTGCCTTGAAAGACCCTGATTGGGGTCACCATAAGTTGGCTGTGACTTGATGATATTTTACACACACACACAAGTAATATTGATTTCAATGAGATGGTTGAAATAAATATGAACAGTGTAGCCTTGGGAAAAGGAAGGAATTTATATCCTTATTGGGCAGATTTCTGATGCAGGCACATTATTCATTTATACCCTGCCTTTCACCCAAAGTGGCTCACAACATTCTCTTCTACTTAATTCTATCCTCATAACAACCCTGTGATGCAGGTCAGGCTGAGAGTGTGTGAATGGGACAAGGTCACCCAGTAAGCTTCCATTAGTTCTTCTAACACTAATCAGCATGGCAACAAAGATCTATATCAAAATGTCTTCTAGTATAATATATGCTCAGGAATGCAAAAACAAATTACAAGAAGGTGTATCAAAATAGGTGTGTAATATAAATTGCAAATTGATAACAAACATCATCACGATATGAATACATATGACAAGCATACAATTGTAAATAATATTCAATGTACAAGTATACAAAAAGACAGAAAAATAAACAATTGGTATATTCTTGGTGCATTATATACTGGTTTATTTTTCTGGGTATTTACACACTTGCTACTGATACATTTAATAATGTTTTCAATTGTATGCATGTCACATGTGTTCATATTGTGGATTCAAGTGGTGTTCTCAATTTGCAATTTACAATACACCCCTATTTTTGATTTACCTTGTTCTAGTTTTTTGTACAAGATATACTTCCAAATTATGACACAAATTTAATCAACTCTTAGGACTCTGAAAAAGTGACATTTTATGTTTAATAAATTACCTATTTTCACCTCAGAATTAATAGCCCAATTTTACACTCATTTTAAAGGAAATAAAAAAGTAAAAATGCTATTCTTTAATTCAGCCCGGCACAGCAGAGGGAGGCTTAAAAATGATGGTGACAGTGATATGATTAGAGATCTGGGCAGTGAAAGAGTTTAGCCCTGAATCTACTGAGATGAAGAACTGATGCTAGAATCACATGGAGCAGAAAAATCAATGACCCAGGAAAGTATGCCACCTAATAATCTTAATATGAAAGCTTGGGATGTCTGAAGAGGAGAAAGGGTTTAAGTTTTACAACTCCATGTACAGTATTAGTCTCTTATTATTGGATCTTGTTATACATAACAATTCCATTATGGAGTTAGAAGACAAAAAAGGCATTTAATTATTTTATCTTGTAATTTTAAGGAGATTTTTTTTTTTTGCTAATTTTGGGCTCATGTCATTTTGGCATTTTTGTAAGGATATATTCTTGTAGAACTGAAGGGTTCTGAATCATGTCATTTTCTTATTGAGGGTGAATACATTGCAGCCATTCATATGGAAAACGCATAGGGAGCTTATGGTAAGACCAAAGACCTACAACATTTACCACTGCTCATTTTGGAACTGAGAATTTTAAGGATGAATACAGATTTGTCTTTGGTAATGTATATGGCTGAGTTCAGACTGGCAGTTTGCCCTGATATAGGCATGAGCCAGAAACATTTCACAAATGGATTAAAGGGTCCGTTTACACAGCTGTACTCAACCCGTCTTGTAACGCTTCCCTCCCGAGTTTAAAACATACCAGGTGAAAGTGGTATCAAACCCTGGAAAGCGCAATTATCCCGCATCCATCCCGCACCAACAAAGTGTGAATGCCAAAAGCTGCGTTTTTCTTGTGCGCTTATGCGCATATCTTCAGATTACCAAAAAGAAAGCTGCGCTTTACAGCCATGCCTCCAGCCAGGGGCGGGCCAACAGTGTGAACGCTCCCTTGCGCCTCTTCCCCAGTATGCTCCCGCATTATGTCAGATCCGGCCTGCTTCAAACTGCCAGTCTGAACTCAGCCTATATCTGTATTTCTCTGAACTATAAAACACTAACCATGTTATGCTCCTTTAAAATGTTATTTTAAATATGAAACAATGTTATTTTAAATCTCAGTGGTATTCCCTATGTTTTTTTCTTAATTTCTTTTACAAACCAGTCATTACTGCACGTTGAAAATCTCTCTGGGTGTTTTCCACATGGGGACAGGAATGCATAGTTCCCCACTGCACCTACAGCGGCCAATATAGTGCAGTATCTACAGGGCTTCCATTTGGCAGGTTTCCCCATAGTTTCCCTGCCCTGGTCCCCCACAGCACCCATTCCTCCCCTAAACCACAAGGGCCTTCGCAGTATTTTAAAATCAGCATTCAAATATCAGTATATTGATATGATGTATAATAATACACATTGCAAATTCTCTGAATACCCAGCTTTAATTTGTTTAAATGTAAGTCTCTAGTCCAGTAACTTTTTCCCCCACCATAGAGAACAATGGAGGGGATGGGGGCAACCTGTTTTGGGGCCTGTAGAATTGGACTCTCTGGTTTAATGTTCCTGAAACATGGCAGGTACCTTGGGGAGAGGCTCCAGCAGCTACCCTGCAGTTTTGGAGCCTCTCCCTCAAACCCCCTACCCTCCAGCCCCCAGAATATACCCTATGTTTTCGCCATTGACTTCAATGGCCCTTAGGATATAATGGGGCAGAACTGCGGGAAGCCAGTTCAGATCAGAGAATCTGATTTGGCCCACAGTAGCCTGAAAGGGGCTCGAATGGGCCATTTTCGGGGGTGCATTCCGTTCAGACAAACCGAATGTACATCCCTCCAGCAGTCGGCTTGCTCGAGCTCTCTGCAGCCACGGGGATCCTGAGCAAGCCAAGGGAAGGGAAGGTGGTTTAAACCGCCTCTCCTTCCCTCCAGCAGCCGGCTTCCTCGAGCTTCCTGAGCAAACCAAGGGAAGGGAACGTGGCGGAGCAGCTGGAGACATTGAGCCTCAG
>NW_015168710.1:274202-331274 GCF_001447785.1 Gekko japonicus
ATCACGAGAGGTAGAGCAGGAAGGGTTGCATCAGTGCTTAGTTCTTGTGGCCCTTTCTTACATGCCCAGGGAAATGCTGATCGCCACTTTGGGGCCAGGAAACAATTTTTCTCCAGGCCAGTTTGGCCCCCAGTGATCCTGGAAGTTTTAAAAATCATATTCTGGGCGTGGAACAGGGGTCACTGGGGTGTGGGTGAGTATTGGTGAATTTTCTGCATTGTGCAGGGGGTTGGACTAGATGACCCTGGAGGTCCCTTCCCCCTCTATGAGTCTAGGATTCTATAATTCACCCAGGCTGGCTGTGGGCACGCCAGCACCTCTGTCAGGCAGAAGCGCCTGAGATCCTCCCCCTCCCCTTTTTCCTTCGCCCGACTTGGAGGCGAAGGGAAGGGAGAGGGGGGAAAGAATGGATCCCAGGTGCTTCTGCCTGTCAGAGGGGCTGGTGCACACTTCCAGTGATGTCAGGGGGTGTGGCATATGCTAATAAGTTATGCTAATGAGCTCCTGCAGCTCTTTTTCTATGAAATGACCCCTGGATGTGGGCATAATGTTGCACTTGGGTACCAGGTGGTACCATTGTACTAAGGTACCAGGCAGCAAACCCTGTCTAGCTACAATGGATCTTAGCAGGATGGGCCACAGATCTTAAATAAAAATAAATATCAAGTAAATCCATGCATTCCACTTTATACGGAATTTTAGTATGCTGAGCACCTGGTTGATTTTCCCCAGTATTGTAGAAATATTTCTCGAAATGAATGCAGTTCCAACATTACTAGTAACCGCTGGTCAAGCCAGTAACATTTTTTATACATATACCATATTTACTTGAAAAGAAGACAACCTTGAATGCCCTTAAAATGTTATACATGCACTAAAAATTATTACTGGACATAACTGCAACTTTATAAAAAATGGCATACTTGGGGGAAAACCTAGTCTTGCATTTCAGTAAATACTGTAAAACAAGATTGTTCTATGTTAGAAGGGTGGTTACAAAATTTACACACTAACCAACCCTTGCCAAGCAGAAATATATAAAACACACATGACATTCAGACAAAATGTGTGGCCCTTGAGCATGAATAAAGGTTACAATGATACAGACACTTTCTTTGTAGTGTCTGTGTGTGTGTGCTTACACACACACAGCTGCTAAGCATTGAAATTACACAAGGTATTCATGGTGACCACATTAATATTTACATCGAGTAATATTTATTATGTGTTAGCCACATATTAATTTTTGTCAAATGCATCTTGACTAGCCTTTAAAAGTTAAATTCTGAAGATAGATTGTAAACATTTCAGTGCCTAACAAGAGGCATCTTGCTAGGGACTACTAAGCATATTATTAAATGCTAACAGGCAAGCAATTAATCTTCTGGGTGCTTTCATAGCCAAATTTGAATAGATGCTATAAAGAACAATTGTAACAAGGTCAGAAGTTTTCAAAAGAAAAGAAATGTTGCCCTCCTTTTCAGCTAAAAATAGACATCAAGAACAATCTTTTGAAACAGCTAAATTCGAGTCCAGTCGCACCTTAGAGACAAACATGATTGGGGGGGGGACGAGCTTTCAGGAGTCAAAGCTCCCTTCGTCAGATATTTGACTCTCAAAAGCTTATACCCTCCCAAAAAAAATCTTATACCCCCCAAATATTGCTGTAACTCTAAAGTGCTACTAGATTCAAATGTAGCTGTTCTACTGCAGACCAACATGGCTACCCTCTAAAATGGTCTTAAGTATTTTTGTTTTGAATGATTACCAGTTTGTTTTGAATGATTATCCAGTTTGGTGTAGTGGTTAAGTGCGCGGACTCTAATCTGGGAGAACCGGGTTTGATTCCCCACTCCTCCACTTGCACCTGCCGCTGTGACCTTGGGTCAGTCACAAGCTCTGGCACAGCTGTCCTTGAAAAAGAGCAGTTTGTGTCAGAGTTCTCTCAGCCCCACCCACCTCACAGGGTGTCTGTTGTGGGGAGGGGAAGGGAAAGGAGTTTGTAAGCCGCTCTGAGGCTCCAAGTGAAGGGTGGGGTATAAATCCAATCTCCTCCTCCTCTCCTACAGTGAACTTCTCAGCATTATCAGACATTATCAGACATTATCAGACAGAGTCACTCTTTTGGTCCTAGAACTGTCTCACTGGAGTTTCCACTGATCAGTCTGTGCCTCCTATTGGCATATGAGCCAAATAATCTTCCCACTCTTTGCCTGATAATACTGAAAAACAGAGTCCTCAGTAGTTTCTCATCTGATTGCAGCTAAAACATTTAGCCTTTCCTTTTAAATCACTGTCTAATATAACCGGGTAATCAGAATCATGCTCTTGTTACCTTGTATGGGAAGGCCAACTTACTAGCCTCAATCGATCTGTGGTGCTTTCAAGTGTAAAGAGTATCATAACCCTTTTTATCTGATTTGCTTGTGTGCAGATGAGGGCAATCTGAGAATTCCTGTTGACTCATCTTTGTCTTTGTCTCAGTCTTCATAGTACAAAAAATATTGTTCATTTAATCTATGCCCAAAGGGCTATATGTTACCTCTACTTCACATATCCAGCGGAACAGTAACATATGCATGCGCATTTGTCTGCTGAACTATAGTACTCAGAATGCTGTAAGTAGAAAAGGTTGAGCATATTTATTTATTTATTTTATTTTTATCCCACCCTCCCCACAAGTGGGGTTAAGACTAGTCTCATGTACTCATTGAACACTTTCTCACCAATATAACCAGCCCGTATAAAGTTTTGTCTTTTATTGTATAAGGATTTTATTTTATAAAGGTGTTGTACGTCATTTACTGGGGGCAGGGACAATTGCCATATACCAGTGAATACCTTTTTATTCTACATTAATTCTGAACAGCTATTATCTATTGTTTATTTGCATACAAAATTTATACCCTGCCTTTCTGCACTCATCAGGACTATCAAGGCAGGTAACAAATTAAAAACATACATACTAAAAGCTCATCCTAAAAACTAATAAAGCCAAACAAAAACACATTATTAAAACAATTAAAATCAAAGCTAAAAAACACATGCAAAAACAGCAGTTAAAACATACAGCAGGGAGGAAGGACTATGGAGAGAACGCCAGATGTAACAAATAGTCTTCACCGCCTGGCAGAAGATGGCAATAGAAGGAGGGGACAGATGAGCCTCACAGGGAGACAATCCCAAGGCTTCAGTGCCACAACTGAAATGGCCCTCTCCTGGGCTGCCGCCTGCCTAACCTCAGGTGAGGGAGGGCATCTGAAGCGGGACCTCAGAAGATGACCACCCTGGGCAGATAGGTTGATAAAGGTGGCTGATCCCAAGCCATAAATGACTCCTTTAATATGCAAAACTTTATTTTACATTTAAAAGTCCTCACTCAGCAAACATGAGCATACATTGAAATAGGCTTTTAAAAGCCATAAGCGAGTGTTTAGACTGTGTAAAGGTGTAAGTAATTTGTGTTTATGTAAACATCTATACCCTGCCTTTCCTTGTGGTTCAAGGCAGATTACAATAATAATTAGAATCATATCCACATAATGAAATAACGTACCCAAAATCTCTTTGCTACCAAGTACAAATTAAGACTTCTCATAAATTGTGCACCTCTGGACAATTTTTTTTTACTAATGATTGCTTCTTTTTAAAACTGGGCCGCAGACTTCTTCTCCCCCACACATGATTTCTCCTTGACTAATCTAGAACCTTGCAAACATACATACCTAACAAATAGTTGTTTGGGCATTTCTACGTAAGGCATTTTCCAGACATGTTCTTCAGTGTAGCCAATCCCCACGGATCACTTGAGCTATGCCTGCACATGCTTACATGACAGATGAGGACTACACCACAGCTGACACAGAATGGCCTAACCAACGTGGGGGATCTTCTACATCAAACCACTTAAGCAGTAAAGGTGGTATCACTCTCTGTTCTATTGATGGAGTACATCCAACACTTGCTTCTACAACATAAAACTGTGCTCAGGTGTACCACGAGACTCTCCCTGTAATCCTATTATGTTGTACGTGATGGGAAGTACTCCTGCATGCTAATATACATTTTCTTCAAAAGTAAGGAGTTAATCCTAAGTAAAAATGCTTTAGGAGATGCAGCCTTTGGAAAAGAGCTCCAGTAATCAGTGGTCAATTCTTTTCTTTCTGGCTTGCTGATATTTTATGTTCACTAAAGCAGGACCCTATTCTATATTGCACGCTATAGAATTTTGTAAAAAAAACTTGAAAAATCTGATAAGTTAGGATATTGTTTCCCTTTAGCAAAATATACCAGTACCAGTACCTGTAATTGTTGTCAGGCTCTGAAACATTTAACATCTGAATAACAGGAAGAAAGCTGATCAGTAATGCTTTCTTTTCATGTTAGAGAAGACCTTCAACTATTGAGTGTTCTGCCTGTCTGACCATACGCTCCTATAATGTGAACCTCTTACTTAGTTTAATTCTGGGTGTAAGCTTTTGTGTGCATGCACACTTCTTCAGATACATTTAAAATACGTATCTGAAGAAGTGTGCATGCATACAAAAGCTTGTAACCTTTGTCGGTCTTAAAGGTGCCACACTGGACTCAAACTTTGTTCCGTGGCTTCAGACCACCACGTCCGCTACCCTCCTGAATCTATCTTCACTCAGTTCAGACGCCGAGCTTCAAGGGAAGTCCGTTTGCCCTCCGTACCCTCTTCCCCAACCCCTCTTCCGTGAGCCCCCTGTCGGGGACTGCCCTTGGGGCATACTGAGATGGGGAAGAAATGGCCCAGAGGCCACGTTGGCTTACCGGAGAAGTCTGCCAGCGCAGCGATCTCTTTGGTGCAGACCAGACACAGGCAGAAGAGGTCGAGCAGCAGCTTGAACTCTACCTGTCGCCTCCGCCTTGGATGCTGCCCAGCCTCCAATTCACTCATGGTGCAGAGGAGGAGGAGGAGGAGGCGGGCGGGGGGTGTCCTCTGTAGCCCGGCCGGGTCACATGGTGGCTCCAGCCCCCAGCTGGCAGCACCTACCCGCCGGCAGAGTCCCTGTCCTGCTTGGGACCTGAGCGGGCTGGGAAGGCAGCTTTGGCCGGGAGGCGGCGGCGGGCTGCAAAGGGCGACCCGAAGGGCCGGCGCAGTCTCTGCGCACTTTCCCCGGAGAGGAAGTCCCGGCAGCACTGCCTAGGCTGGCCCGCGGCTGGAAAAGCCAAGTGCGTGTGAAGCAGGCGGACGGTGTGTGTGGGCGGGGGTGGCTGGGCAGCCAGAGGGAAGAGCCGTTCCCAAAGCCGGCACACCAGCCACCGGCGCTGGCGTCGACCAGCCGCGGGAGGACAAGCGGGAGGCAGGCGCGCCCCTGCCGGGCTTCTGGCCCCAGCGCCCCCTCGGACGGGCTCTTCGGGGTGACTCTCTGGCGAAGATCGGACTACGGGAACTTCTGTCGCCACTTGGCGCCACGGTTGTCGCTTCTGTCGGACTATTCGAGAGCCCGCGTGGAGATGGCTGCTTCTCTGTGTGCGTGTTTTTGGTAAAGCTGGGTGTTTCAGGGGCTTGCTTTAGAGACAGGTGGTGCCTATGTAACTAAATAAAATAAGTGCCCGGCTAAAAAACAGACTTTGCGTTTTGCCAGGGCAGAGATGGAGAGCACATGACACAGCAGACCTGGGTCTGGGGTCAGCTAGGAGAGAGGCCTCCTGGTATGCCACACTGGTGGAAGAAAGGCAGAATGAAAATACATGAAAACAAGTGGGAACCCGCAAGGACTTAAGGGGAGCATCTAACTTCCTTCTCCCTTACTATTTCCCTCCCTGAACCCCCCCCCCCACCCCTGAACCCCCCCCCCCCCCCCTCCTACTTTTCCTGCTTTCTCCTCTCCTTCCCACCCACTCTCCTTCCCACCTGCCTTTATCTGTCATCCTGTAGCCTCTACCTAAGAAAACTAAGGCCCAATTGTGTGGCCCTGGCTGCTGGGCCAGGCCCATTTGCTTGGTAAGGAACTGGGGGGCACATCACTTTCCCTGGTATCTCCTTCCTTACATTATTTCCCTTTTCTCTCCTCCTGGCAACCAATGCTCCCTCTAAGCTGTGGAGTCTTGTGAGCTACTGGCATTAAAGTTGTGAGCAAGTGATTTAGCTACTGCATAAATTAGTTTGCTCTGGAGCCATCCTTCCTGAGCTAAGACAATAATGTGTGAGCTGGAGGCTACAAAAACTGTGAGCTACCTCGCACTGACTCAGCTTAGAGGGAATACTGCTGGCAATCCTCATGTCCTCTGCCCTTTCCCTGCCTCATTCTCTCCTCTTCAGGCGTTCAACAATATCTGCCTCCCATCTTCAGCTATATTTATTCTTTATATTCTTAATTTGTATCCCACCTTTCTCCACAGTGGGTGCCAAGGCACCTTAGATCATTGTCCTTTAGGCTGCCAGCTCCAGGGTGGGGTTTGGGGACAGGAAAGACTTTAGGAGGGGTATAATGCCATAGACTCCCTTCCAAAGTAGCCATTTTCTCCAGGGGAAATGATCAGTTGTAGTTCCAGAAGATCTCCAGCCATCACCTGAAGGTTGACATCCCTATCTCTTTTCTCCTTTTTATCCTCACAACAACCCTGTGAGGTAGGTTACACAGAAAGTATGTGACTGGCCCTACATCACCTAGTGAGCTTCCGTGGCAGACTGGTGATTTGAACCTGTGTCTCCCAGACCCTAGCATGAACCTCTAACCATCACACCACACTGGCTTTTCTATGGTGGCTGTTGTATATGGTGGCTGTTGTAGAACAGAAGCAAGCAACCAGGCCTACGTAAGTCATATAAGTCAGGTAGTAGCAGGTAGGCTGGTGGCTGCTGCCAGGCTTGACCCAGTGAATCCTTCCCCAAAGGCCAAAATGGCCCTGGAAAGGGCCCTGCCCCCCTTTTTACTGACAAAAATTGATCTTAGAATGCCGTGGTTGCCTAGCAACAGCCACTGAGGAATTCTGTTTCTTAAAGCTACAGGTGCGTCTTTCACCATTTCAGGTCCCCCCCCCACACCATGTACCTTTTTTAGATTTCAACTTTTTCTGAAAACTTGGGTCCCTTTTCAAGTTTGTAGAAAGATCTGTCTTGCCTGTTCATAACTCCAGTCACCAGATTTAAGTATCCAAAATTTGGCCAACTTCACTATTAGAATATAAGATGATGCCCAGACAATCTCAACGGAGAAAAAACAGGTGCACCTTCAGGAAGATGCCACCCTGTCAACCATGGCAAAAAACCACACAATATTTCACAAATGACAATGCACAGTTTTTTCAATATAGTGATGATTACTGTTCTAACATGAAAACATTTTGAAATATGAAGCAGTCAAAGAAGATTTCTGCAGTTTTCCAACACATGCACACACCATAATTCCATCATGGGGAGAAATAGAACGTCTTTAGGCACTGAAATAAACTTCTTTTGTGTCCATTTAAAAAAAAAAAATTACAAGTAATTCAGAACTTTAG
Organism: Gekko japonicus; assembly: GCF_001447785.1. Lineage (NCBI taxonomy): Eukaryota > Metazoa > Chordata > Lepidosauria > Squamata > Gekkonidae > Gekko > Gekko japonicus. The sequence continues at coordinate 281,676 of NW_015168710.1, forward strand.
GTGATGTAGGGCCAGATACCACAGAATAATATATTTTGCATTTCTTCTCGCTTCCCCCGTAAATTGAATCAAGCTGGTGTTTGAATTTCAGATATAGAATGTACCTACCAAATGTCACTGTAGCATCTCAGTGCTCAAGGGGGATATCATAGTATAGTTACCTTTCCTGACTTCCTTAAAAAAGGTGTGGAGATCAGTCTTGGTTTAGAACTCCTTGTCAAATGCTGGGAATATGTTTTGTGGAGCTGAGTGTTAACAGCTATGAAACTGATGTTAGAAAATCCATGCTAGAATGTTTTCCTCTGGTCCTATTGAAGTGGAGAAGGTCTCATTTGCATTGAGTCTAACAGAGGCTGTACACCCTTCCTTGACTCCTTCTTGCCATCACAGTGGAAGCCTTAGTCTTTTTGTCCTTCCAGGAATGGAAAAAAGTAGATGGCCTTGGCTGGGATATTAGGAAACTCAAGAGCCAGGACAACAATAGCAGAAGGATGCTTCTTGGCACTACAGGCCTAGAACCGAGGTCAAAGGTTCTCCCACATCTGAACTGAAGTGCTGAAACAATACAGCAGTCCCAAAGGTTAGAGCTTTCTAGGTGACCCACTAGAACAAATTTACATGGACAGCAGCAGCATTGCTGGATAAAGCTGACTCACATTAATAGATGATGCATTTGATTAGAATGTTCTAGGCATGGTAGCTAATTCACTTGACAGCTATTTCACACCACCACAGTATCAGAAGAATATACTTAAAAAAAAAAAGATATTATTGCAAAGACACACCAAAAGCCAGTGTGGTATAGCAGTTTGAGTGCCAGACCAGAATGAGAGATGCAGGTTCAAATCCCCACTCAAGAAGCTAGTCAGTCATTCTATCTCTGCCCAACTTACCTCACAGGATTGTTGTGAAAATGAAATGGAGGATGGGAGAACCATGTAGGTCACCCTGAGTTCCTTGGAGGAAGGTTGAGCTCCAATGTAGTAAGTAAATAAAGGCAACATATATTTCAAAACTTGTAATGAGAAGGCATCTGTTGAGGAAGGAATTAATGTGTTACAGGTATAGGGATGGTAACATGCAATTACCCTATCTATACCTATGAAAATTGCTATAAATACAGAATGTTAATTCCTGCCTTCCATATAACAGTTTAGTGTGTGATATGAAGAAGTCCCAATACCAAAGCCAAAACACATTCATTGATGGTGTATTATTTATTTACTTTATTTATTTCTTGATTTTTAATGGGAACCCAAAACACCTTACATTGTTTTCCTCTCATTTTATCCTCACAACAAGCCTGTGAAGTAAGACAAGCTGAGGGTGTGTGACTGGCCAAAGTAACCCAGCAAGCTTCCATTGTACAATGAGACAGGGAAGGAAGCTCTGTGATTGCCAATGTGGTGTAAAGTCAAATATCTTCAATGGACTTCTGACTCTGCTTAGGAGGGCCCTGTTATTGTGCAATTATGTCTCAAGCACAATAGAGTTGGGGTTTTTTCCCCCCCTTAAACCCTATAAATACCTTGTGGGCTTCATTTGGTAATAACTGGTATGCTTTAATAACAACATTATATATTTTTACTTTGAGTGATCCTTTGTGGGGAGTTTTATTGGGTTATGGGCCAGTTCATGTACTCAAACACTCAAATATAGTAAGAAGCTTTTAAAAATTACTTGTGTTTAAGTGGTGTTTGTCTGCTAAAGTGGATTTTAAGGTGAGCTACACAGTATTTGTGTGAGCAACAACAACACACAGTATTTACAAAGCAATCTCATTTAACTTCTAATACATTTTGGGTGCGGTCAGACGGTGAGCTGGGAGCGGTTTAAATTGCTCCGGCCCTGATGCGGTTTTTTTAACTTGGAGAATCGCGATCATACTCACCTCCTTGCTCTGAATCGCTGCGCAACCTCATTGCTCCCCGCCGTCCACACGCGTCGGTGTTGTTTCTCTCTCTCTCAGTTTGGGCATGCGCACAGACAGCCATCTGTAGAACTAAATTTTTTGTGCGTGCGCAGAACAGCGATTTCCTCTTCAACCCAACTGCTGTAACACTTCCCTTTAAATGTTTACCCTGAAAATGGCCTCCGTGGGATCCCGAACTCGTTTAAACGCTAAAACTAGGCACCGTTTAAACATTGATTTTAATAACGCAGTGGTGGACCTCTGCCTATGCGCACACCGCCAACGCTTTTAAAAAAATGGTGGGCGAAAAGTGGAAGCCTTGGGCAGCTTTCAAGCGGGGAGTGGGTTTAAACCAGAAGTGGCTCGACACCAGAGAAGCGATCAGACATCAGAAAAGTGCAGCTGGAATCGGAGAATCAGGAAAACAGCACTTGGAGACCTGGTATCAAAATACTCCGGGTTAAAGCGGTTTTGAGCCGGAAAGCGACAGCTGGGGATGGGAGGCAGATGTTGACTGTGTGATCGCGGAGATAAAATCCGTTTCTGAACTGGCACAACACCAGATCAAATGGTGCATCTGACCGCACTCTTTGTAAGCATTCTGGCACCATTCTGGGGTTAGAAATACGGCTTTTCATTTTTGTATTTATACTGGTTCTGTTTTCATATTTCCCAAATTCATATTGTCACTAATTCAGACACAGAGGAATGACCACTTCTCAGTTTCATCAGAGTTCTGACCACAGACTGAAAAAACAGGGTCTGGCATCAACGGAAAGTTTCTTATTTATTCAAATTACTGCACTTTAAAAAAATCAGACAGGAAGAAAGCAAAAAGTTTTCATATATCTGCAAGGAGAAATCCTATTGGTTGCTTGCCATTCCCTCTAAGCCGAGTTAGTGTGAGCTAGCTCACAGTTTTTTAGCGTCCAGCTCACACATTTTTGCCCTAGCTCAGGAAGGATGGCTCCAGAGCAAGTTAATTTATGCTTTAGCCAAATTGCCCGCTCAAAACTTTAATGCCAGTAGCTCACAAAATAGAATTTTTGCTCACAAGTCTCCACAGCTTAGAGGGAACACTGTAAACTTCACAATTATGAAGGAATTTTCACATCACATTTATGTTCTTTAGTTTCTCAGTTTCTCTTTGTCTTGCAGTTTGAAACTCGTGTCACGTTTTGCTCTATATAAATCCGAATGAAATTAATACTGTCAGTTTTATAAAAGGAAGGCAGCAGGGTGGAAAAATAGGAAGAACTATAGTAGGCAGACTATAGTAGACAGTACAAAGTTTACAACTGGGTACAGTTATTGCACCATAATAATAATAGAGCGCTTTTTATTGTGGGGGTCTCTTCCTCAAAGCTGATGTGGCTGCACCTTTTAAAAATTGTCTCAACCCTTTTCTTTGTCTAAATCCACTCACAGGGAGGAAAGATTTCTCTCACGAGTGAAGACCTTTTAAAGCACTTTATTTTCCTGCTCTTTGACACTGAGTAAATCCACAAAAAAACCTTCTAATGACTCTGATGCCATTTCTTGGGCTGTTTCTATGGAAATGAATGTCGGGCTAGTTGAGACAAAGTAAATGGTTTAAAATAATCACTATATAGTGGTTATTTAAAACAAGGCATCCCATGTTTTTAGGCTTGGCCCCTGTTTCTATGGAAATGGGAATAAAAACAGTAGTCCAGACAATTTTTTATTTTATATACCATTTCTGTTAACAAAGGTTCTCTGAGTTCTAATTTTTATATACATTATAAAATTGAAATTGCACAGGTTGCAGTGATTGTGCTTTACGTGCATAAAGCCAGATTCTGGTTGTTTCAAGAAGGGAAAATGGGTTTACTTTTGGTTAGGGCTTTTTATTGAAAAGGGGAATACAGGTGGGGGAGGAGTGTTCACATTAAACTGGGGGAGGGGAGGAAATCCTAATTAAAGCAGAGCATTTGTGCTGATCTCAAAAGCTATGGTTGCATGAACTCATGCCTTATCAAACTCAAATTTTCCATTTGGGTCTTAGCCACTTTCACTATATTTTGGAGTAATCATACGATACACAGTTCATGTTGCATATTGGTCTGTTTTTGTGATTTTATATGAGGCATCTTCCTAACATCTGATCCTCTGCAATCCAATAGTTTTTTATTTACCATTCTGACTTTACAATGACAGGCTGTCGTATTAATTTTATGAAGAGACTCAGTCGAATGGGAACAAACCCAGCAATCTAGTCTAGAAAGTTTTCTCTTATACATACCATTTCTATTTACAATGCACAAAACAGAGTACTTCTAGTAAAGATCGAAAATTTTCATTAATTATCCTGGGACCCTTTGCACTCATTCTACTTTTCTTGAATTGATTAACATGATTCAGTCAAGGTTTTAATGGTGCAGTCCTAAACAGGATTACACTCTCCTAACCCAATTACTTCAATGGGTGTTTGGAAGAACGCTTGTCACACTGTTTAGAATTCCACTTCAAGTATCATTGATTTTGGCGGGACTGACTGAAGCACTCTTCCTGGGAGTAAACCCTATCAAATAGACCCGAGTAAAAGTTTGAGTAGACCTACCAAGGATTACTATCTAACTGTCTCATTGAAATTAAAATGGTTAACAGTGGCTGGCGTGTGTCATATATTAACATGCAGGGATGTTTTGGGAGCTATCTGAGGGAGGTCTGATTGGAAGAATGTTCCATTTTATTCAATAGGGCTTACTCCCAGGAAAGTGTTTTTAGCATTGCAGTCATTGCCGTCATTCCCTTAAGATAGTGTGTAATGGTATGAAATATAATCAAACCATGTGCTTTATCCTTAGCATGATATTCACACAATCTTTATTAATCACCGGTAGCTCAATATCCTGCCCTTATTTAATGGATGAGGTGCAGCTCTCTGCATGATTTTTTTTTTAAAAGTTAAAAACCTAATGTAAAAGGGGGGGGAGGCCTGGGATGAGTAAATTATATCACTTATATAACTAGTGATAGGGTAGAGAATAAGTAAAATGCAAAGAACTTGTCCTCTAGAGAATGACACATTTGCATGTGTATTTTGAGCTGCGGTGGCTCAAGTGGTTAAGACGCTGAAATTCAGGCTGTGGAAGGTCGGTAGTTCAGCAGTTCGAGACCCGGGTGCTGCATGACGGAGTGAGCTCCCGTCTCTAGTTCCAGCTCCTGCCAACTTAGCAGTTTGAAAGCAAGAAATTGCAAGTAGATAAATAGGTACCACTTCGGTGGGAAGGTAACAGCGTTCCATGCGCCTTGGTGTTTAGTCATGCCGGCCACATGACCACGGAAACGTCTTCGGACAGCGCTGGCTTTTCGGCTTTGAAACGGAGATGAGCACCGCAACCCTAGAGTCGGATTCGACTGACTTTTGAGCAAGGGAACCTTTACCTTTGAGCAGTTGTATACAAACTGTTTGTCAGGAGGTCGAAGCCGATCCCCTCCTGATTCCTCAGGAAACCCGCCAACCCACCCGGGAGCCCGAGGCATGCCGCGGATGACGCCGACAGCCGGGAAGAAGGCAGTGGGGTCTCTGCGAGCCTGGCTGAGAGTGGGTCCCGGGAATGCTGACATTCCGGCGACAATCGCCAGGAGAGTCCCTGCGGCGATTCACCGAAGGGCCCGGGATCCTTCCCTGTCCCTTTTCCAGGGGTGTCTGGCAGCAAAGGGGGTAGGGCGGGGCCGGAGTGCTAGTTGGCCCGCAAAGCAGGGGCCTTACCAGGAGAGTGAAGGGTGGGGGAAGACCACCGTGGGACCCAAACCCGTCAGTTGCAGGGGTCGTTTCGTAGAAAAAGAGCTAGGGGAACTCATTAGCATAACTCATTAGCATATGCCACACACCCTGACATCACCGGAAGTGTGTCATATGGCCACACACCCTGACATCACCAGAAGTGTTTCATAAGGCCACACACCCCGCCCCCAACGGTCCTGGTTGTAATACCTTGGTTAGGTTGCTTTAAGGCGTGGGCGGCAGGACGAGCAGGTGGTGGAGGAAAGCAATAAAGAGTGGAAATGGGAGACGCCAAGGAGGAGAAACCAGAACCCGAGAGCCCCATCCACTCGTGCGCTTCTATTTGGGGGATGGACATCGCAGGGAAGGCGAAGTAACCTCCCAGGCGAGTTCTGAGGCGATGCCCAAACTCTGAGACGCTCTGCTTCGTCCTGGATTTGTCCCCCCCCCCCAACCAGGGACTGACACTGTTTTAATATAAAAATGACCTGATAACATAATAGGAAATTTGACTATAGAATCAAACTCCTGATTTTAACCTCCACCAGTGGTCTCCAATCTTTTTGGTATGGTTACCTATGTCCAAATTTTATGGGAACCCACTGGAAAACAAACAGCACATTCACCAATCATTAAAATTAAAATTGCAAGAGTCTGGGCCTCACTTTCACCAGCTTTGTAGTCCACTTTGCGAAACACTGACCTAGACCCTATTAGATTTGGAGAAACATGGACACTGCCAACTTTGTAGTGCCATTCCACAACTAAATATAGGTAAGTGGCAATAACTAAGCATATGATGGAGAAGAAATAGGTATGTAATTCTCGTTTATAATGACTAATTTTTCATTTTATTCTCTTAGAAGTAAAAGTTCAAAAGCTTTCCTCTGAAGTTATTTTGTGTATTGAGCATCACGTTTGGAATAATTAATCTTTTACAGCATAATACATCATAAAAGAACAGTTTAGGAATGGAATATATGGCAAGATGGCAGATACCTACTCTAATGTGCTAAATGGTCTAGTTATCCTGTAATAATCTTAAGAGTACAAAGGCGGCATCTTGTGTATATAGTGAAAAACTTAGTTAAGCACCCTAGTGTTTTCCTCTCAAACAGCAGAACTGGAAGCGAACAGAGAGCTATTGTGTACAAGTCTGTATCCCAAATCTCCCATCAACAGCTACCCCACAATTAAAGTCACAGAATACGGTGCTCCAGGATCACAGAACTGGGATTACTGCGTTTAAGGAACACTACAGAACAAAGACAGCAGGTTTCCCTTAACAGTGAAAAAAACCGTTGTAGAAATTGCCATTGATAATATCCTCAGTGTTTTGTTCATTCAAACGCCAACCCAGTGCAGAGTAGAAGCTTTCGAGAAGGAGGTGAAAGAGGGGCTCTGGGAGGACGGTGGGTTGCGGCTCAACATCGATGTCCAGTGGAATCATTTGCGGAGCTGAAAGCAAAATTTAGACTGAAGTAACTCTGCTCGACTGGACTCAGACCTCCTCTTCGCTTTGGGATACCGACCGGTTCCGTAACATGCATCTATTTTACTAGGAACCCACCTCGCTTGCAGTTTCTGGAGGAGACAACGGGCGACGGACCGCTTCCGGCCGTGAGTGCCGGTTCCGGTTGATGGTTACTGCAAGCCGACCGGTGACTACCATGGTCGCCAAGCGCAAAAGCCCGCCTGAGGCCAAACGGCAGGAGCAGCCGCCGCAGCCCAAGCGGGCCCGCAAGACCGAGGCAGCGGACTTCTCCGGCGCCCAGTTCAAGTCCATGTTGCGCGAGCCCAGCACCGCTATGAAGGGTGAGAGAGCGCGAAGGCGCTGTTGGGGTTTCCACGTGCTTCCTAGACAACGACTCCTGGCTCCTTTGCATTTCTTCCTCCCACAGCCCCTTCTTCGGCCCCCACTTAAAAGGCTGGCCCAGGCAACACCTAGGTAGTAGTATCTCAGGTGCCCAGTGAGGTAATATTCCAGGACTTGCGTAGTTGAGGATCCTCACCTATGTTCACAAGTTACAAAGAACACATGTACAATCTGTGTACAGTGTATGCTTGATTTTTTATGTGCGTGCTGAGTAATTCTCATATTACATTCAACGCATAAACAGCTGAATGTTATTGAAACCTTACATTTATCCAGGTTCGGGTCCCTGGTTCCTCATTAATGAACTTAATCCATCCTGTCATACTCCCAATCAGGATAGTTTAAGAGATTTGAGAGTCACCAGGAATCCTGCCTTCATGGCCAATGATGAACCTTTCATACACCCTGGGGCAGTTATTCCAACTGCTTTTTATTGTAAATTTCATGCAGTAATGTGTATGCTCTATATGGATTGTACATGCATTCACTGTAATTTGTGAACAGTATTCCAGAGAAAGCAGAGAAGATTTTCTCTATATTGGTACTTCTGCATTGTTGGAGCGCACTGTTCTACATTATTTCCTGCTCATATGAGATAGTTGCTAGTCTATACTTGTGTGTTTTATGCTTGTCACTTTTCCCATGCATCAGTGGGAGCAGTGAGGGGTCTAGTGGACAAGTGTTAAACCTTGAAGTTTCAAATCCTACCTCAGCCATAGATGAGCAAGGAGGTTTGTAAACTAGGATTTTGCAGTGTTCATCAATAAGCAAACAAGGCTTGCTTGTAGGCCTAAGTAACTGTTTTGTTAACCATAGTTGGTTACAGTGAGGAATGAAATAACACACTTTCAATAAAGAAAAAAAAGATATCTTTGTTTTATTCCAGGTTTGGAAACATTCATATCCATAGCTAAATTGTTACCATCAGCAGAACAATGTGATGTTGTGGAAGGATACATAAAAATTTCTGTTGAGTGTGCAGAAATTTTAAAACTTCTAGATGGTGAAAGGAGGCCAGAAAGTGAGGTAAGTATTTCACTTAGTGCAGCTGGACTTGTACAATAGAAAGTGTATTAGTAGTGTATGATTTGCAGTATAAGGACAACAAACGGGAATAAAAAATTAATCTGGTACCTGGAGATGGTTAAAATAACATTAAACATTTGTCAAATTTATGGGGCTCATTTGTGAAAATTCTCTACACATGTGATCCTTCACAAAGCCTGTAAAAACAGGTCATTAATTTGCACGATCAGTGGAATCTATGCAGTTGCTATCCATGGTTTTATCCTGCCTTCCTTTGAGGTTGCATTTTTCCAGCTGTGGATGTGCTGTATCTGGGACAGTGTGATTCTTCCCCATATGCCACAACTGTTGCTATTGGGATTGCTGGTTGAGATCTGGTTCCCTCTTCCTCACAAATTGTGTGTGCCTGTACCATTTTTTTTTTAGAGTGAACCAGATCTGCATACTCAGAAGTAATCTGTGCAGCCTGTCCACTCATCCAAAGCTTAAAAAACAACAACAAAAATTCAAGGAGCAGAAAGGCCACTCTTATAGCTTGATCAGCTATTTTATGAAATGTAATTTTAAGCATTATGATGGGTTACATTCCAAGGTGTGCCTATGTGAACGAAGAGTACTTCCACTGGTTTGGATCGAATCTCTTGCCGTTTTCACAGGTCTCCCACTTTACTTTCACTCTGCACTATTTTCAAGGGTCCTTCGACACTCAGGAACAGTTTTTGGGGTGTTGCAGAGAGCTGCTGAAGAAGGGAAGAAGTAGGACAGTTCTGTTCCCTGAACAGAATTCACACCCATGTTTTAATTTTCTTTCTAGTTGTGAAGCCCCTGTACCAAGTCTGGCTGCAGCACCTCCCCCCCCTTTTAAAGGTTGCATATAGCAGCTTTGCTGTCTTGTTCCCCAGGATGGGATATTGTGTTAGTAGCCCTGAGAGTACGGCACTTCATACAAGTGCATTCAGTCAGAGCTTTCCTCTGTAAACCGCTTTGCCCTGAGTTGTAGCTCTCTGCATGTGGGAGAGCTGTGAAAGGGGGAGAGACCACCCCCAATGGTAGAGGATTCCTACACTATCATCTTAATGAGAGTTACAGTCTTCTAAGTGTAGTGAAGTCAATGGTCTTAGAACGGTGTAACTTCATTTAGGATGTCACTGCTGTGACCTGCTGCTGGAGGAAAGGATGCGGTGGAGGGTGTGATCTTCACCAAAATGTGTTGAGAGTACACTTCATTAAACTGCCTGCTTGCTATCAAAATATTTTTTTACAAAATTACCAGTTTCCCTGCAATTGTGGTTTTTAAGTCTACTTTAACTTCTACTTCAGTGTGAAATGGTACGCAAAACTCAGGTCCAGCACTGGGATTTAGTGTGGTTGCAGTCTAGAGCTGTTGTCCCAAAATAGCACACCACAGCACTGGAGGTTTGGTCAGTTCTGACAGTATGAGAATAGAAGCTGGGCCTTCCCGTCTTTAATGTTCCAAGTTGACAATTATAGGAAACAATCAAAGCATATTTTGGACCTTTCTTTCTAGGTCCTTTCTTTCTTTATTTCTTTCTAGCTTTCTAAGAGTTCATGGCTCCTCAAGTCACTTAAGCATCATTTGGTGTTTTTTCTGTTTTTATCTTGAAAATATTTGTATATTGCAGATGCTGCTCATCTTTCAAGCTCTGGAAAGCATTCTGCTGCGAACAGCAAGTGATCTTTTCCATTTTCATGTTGTTGGGATGAACATCGTAAAGAAGCTGATCAACAGCTATATGAAATTAATTTATGCTGCTCTATATTCTGAAAATCATAGGTAGGTTAATTGTCAAACACCACAACCCATAGTTGTTCATCTGAGAACAGCTTGCCTGCATCCCAGTGAATCAGATGCAAAGGATCAGATTCAGATATTCCATTCTCCTAGTGGTGCAGTCTTTCACTGGCTAATCATGCCTTGTGTCAGAGGAACGCTCCACCATTACCAGAACAAAACCCTTGTGTACTACCCAAAGTTCCAGCAGATTTGATTTTTAGTTGAGACTTTTCCTATTCTATTGCCACTTAATTTTTCCTTTCAGGTATATTTATTTGTTTATTAAATACATAAGCCACCAACATAGATTAAAAAAGCCTTCAAGGTAGCATTTTGCTAAAAAAAAGTAGCATTTTGCTGGTGCTTCAGAGACCACTGTTACACAGGCACAGTACAATTTTTGTTTCTCTGTATTTTTCATCTCCTTATACTATAGTACTATAGTATTGGAGAGATCGCCTAGCACATGTACCTTAAAGTGATAGTTGTATCAAAAATGTAGCTTGGTTTCTCGGGCAAAAAAAGACATTTTGTTGCTTGAAAAAGAAAATTCTCACCCACATAATTATAGAAATATCACTATTTCTATCACTAGAAATATCACTACTGCTAAAATACATAACTGGAAACTTGCTACTTTTTCATGGAACACTAAAATCTGGTGTTTAGAGTAGGCCACCTCACCCTGCCTAATGATAGGGCCAGTGCTAAGACCAAAACGTAATGGTGTTTAGCCTTCAAGAGTTGTTTAAATACATGGTCTATGATTTTTAGTTCTGTAGTACTGAAAACATGGGTTTGTTTCTTTGTAAGTTTGTGATACTTATGGGGGAAAAGATGGTGACAGTTGCCTATCAGTGTCAATCATTGGCCTTGATCCAGAAGGCCACTGTTGTGGAATGGGCTTTGTTCCTGACTTTCTTGACCCTTAGTCTTCGTACTGCATTGCAAGCACCTTTTAACATGTCTCTTGCAGTACAGCTCAGGAGCCTATAGACTGAGAAAGTAGGATAAGTATGCATGAAAAAGAACTATTTTCTCCAGAAGTTGGTGGCCGAAATTCTTGAAAATGTGCAAGATTCCTATACTTACCTACAAAACTATTTTTTGTTTTGCTGTTGTGGAAGTACAATTTTTTTGATGTATGGTATTTTTAGTACAAATGCTGACGTATTTATAAACATTTAAGAATAGTTGTCACTATTCTTGTTGTTACTAGTTGTTACTATTGTTGTTATTAGTGTGTAGTTTCTTTTTTTGCTAACACTGTGGGTGTGTTGGTCTGTATGAAAATATAGAAACCTTGCTGCAATTATGCTTTATTGAAAACATCTTACAGCTCTAGTTCACGCCAACCTGTTTACATTAAAGAGTTTGATGTCCCTAGACAATTATCCTTATCCAAGTTCATGCTCTACCTTGATATGGAGAGTAGAAATCACATTTCATGTAACTTGGCAGGAAGTTTTAGAAATGGGTTAATAATATTGCTAAGTATTTTTAGAGTATTCTAATCGCTTTACATTCATTTATCCTGGTAATCCTCAGAAGAAAGGTACTATCCCATTTTTGCAAACGGAGGGGTGAGTCTGAAAGAGTATGGCTTGTTTAAGGCTATCTGGGAAGTACGTGCCCCAAAGGGTATAGAATTGGGCTACTTGTCACTACAGTTGCTTTTAGGCACATCATGATTAAGGTTCTCCACTTGTGGAATGTTTTGATTGAGAATCAGATTATGTAATATTAAGAAAGTAACAGCGGCTAAACTTCTGTCTGTATTAAAGTAAGTGTGGATCTCCTGTTTGCAGTTTAAAGTAGTTATGCTTGTTAGAGACTTTCTTTTATTCCTTATTCATTTTAGCCTTTTATAGATGAGAAAGCCAAATAAGTTGCTTATGTTTCGACTGACAATGAATGCTGCTAAGTGTCTACTGCCTTATTGACATAGCTGCAGCCTGCATCACTTTTATTTCAAAGATATCAGTTCTTAATTTTTTCCCCACTGGTTTGTTTGCCAGTGTATCATTTAAATAGCACCCTCTCTCTCATTTTATTCATGCAGAATGTCTCGTCTGTGCCTCACCTTGCTATCATCAATGGTGACACAGGGGCCAGATGCTGCAAGGGATGTCTACAGCCACTTTGATTTTAATAATAAGTTCTTGTCTGGGTTAGTAAAAAAGAGAGATTATAAGGTAAGAGGAAACATATACAGTGAGTGAATAGTGATGGCTCAACAATGTTGATTCTCCATAGCTTTCAGAATACTGTTTCTTTGGTGTTGCTGCTTCCATCCTTGCATTAGAGTGTTTCTTGTACATATGGACCAGAGGCCATTGTCAGCCTCTCCTTGATTTTCCTGTAATGATGATAATTGTTGGAAAAATCTTTGGAAGTTGCATGTTTGGAGACAATGATCATGCTTCCTTTTGCTAGTATAACTGTGCTACCTTCACAGTTGCTTCTTTGCATGTCCACTCTCAGGGTTTATGTTCCATGTATATTGACTTAATGGATAAGTCAGTGGTACTCATTTTGTGACTCTTGGGGAGCCACATTTGCAATTACAATCAATCAAAAGAGCCACATTTCATCCCTAACTTGAGACCTGTAACCTCAAGGAGACTCCCGCAAACCCTGCTGGGCCCCATGGGCTTGCTCAGCTTTCTGAAATGTGGGTCAGCTTCCATTTTGGTGGACAGAGCTCATAAGAGCCACAAGTGGCTCCCAAGCCACTGACTGAGTATCACTTGGGTAAGCGATGTCTTGCATTTTATGTAACATGCAACAAAGACATAAGTGTCTTTGTATATATGCTCAGACTGACCACAATGGAGGCAGCATAACTAGTTAATATTCATGTAAAGGGGGATCTGTCGTAAAACAGGGGAGGTAACCCACCTGAGCTAATATATGGTAAGTATAAAAATAGTTTTCATTGTTAATAGACAATGAATTGTCTGCTTAAATCTGTAAACCCATTCTTTTATATGCATTTCACATTTCTGTTTGCACTAACAAATTGGCATTTGCCTAACATATATTCTGAATGTCTCTTAACATTTATCTAGGGCAAGCCCGATATCCGTATGGCATACATACAGTATGCTCTCTCCTTCTTAATTACTGGTGATGACATGACCCTTGGACACATTCTCGAGTTAAAAGGTATTTGACAAGGTTTTTTTCCCTTAAAGGCCTAAATCATTATTTCTTTTATTAAAGTGGGATGCCCGTATTTGGAAGAAGGGTAAGGTAGTATTAGGTAATCCTGCCCTAGGGGAGGGGAACCACAAGTGGTCAAAAAAAGCACCCACCTATTGTCAGGACCCACAGCAAAACAACGAAGTACACGCTTCCAAGAAGGTTTTACTTTTATTGAAAAGCCATAGATGCAGTAACATGAACACTGTTAGGAATGGCGGGCTATTCATGTGCATAATAGGATATAGGGCATTCGTATGCGCCCTCCCCTAGTAACACCCAATTAGATGGGCTCCCGCGCACGGGATTCAGGAAAGTTTCTAACGGTAGCAAAAGCTGGGAACCAGAACGATCCCACGGAAGGTAGACACCACACTCCTCCAGTACCTCTTTACAGATAAGCGTTGCAGCTGGTAAGCAATTAAGCGCATAGAAAGGAATGCAAAACAATCAGAACGTCTCTCCCTACTCATGGCAGCTTAGCTGACACCTATCTCCTTTCCCTGTGCTGTAGGGCTGGCAGCTTGACGCCACCACTGATCCACTTCAGCACGAATGGAGAGGGCAAAGGGCTCTTTAACCTTTTCCTTCCAGTGTGAACAGTACCAGAAACATCAGCAGCGAGATTCTCATGCCCATTAGCTTGAGCTTTATCCCATGCATTGGAGTCAGCAGCTGAGAAGCCTCTGTCACTGTTCATTGGAGGGGAGTGCAGGGTATGAAGAACCCTTGTGTCTTGTAATTTGTAATTTAAGGCCTGGTTAAAACATGACACTGACTCTTATTAGAAGTACTCATCCAAAGGGACTTTACATGCACAAGGTCTCACTGAAGCTCTTATTTGTGCAAAGCAGTTATGCAAAGTCCCATGGGTGAATCATGTAGCCTCAGCTGATACTGCATTAAAATTGGAAGTTGTGTAATGTTACTACTATCTCAATGGGAGAGCCCTTTGTCTTAGCTAACTCCGGGTAAAGTGACTCAGTGCATAAATGGGCCACAATGGAATGGGGGCCAAACTGCAGGCCAGATAGGAGGCAGATTGAGCTTCCAAACTGCCAGTTTTGTGTATTCGTATTATATTTGTGTCATAAAAAGTAAGTTCCTAATATCAGCCAACCTTTATGTATGAATTGAAAAGGAATACAGACTCGAGAATCTAATCTAAAAGCATAAGCTAAATGCTGCATGCTTTTTAAACAATAAATATTCAAATATCAAGTCTAAGTGTCTTTTTTTGTTTTGTTTTCGTATTTTGAAATATTCTTAAGTATTCTAATAGAGTTTGACACTATTCCTTACATGTTTTTGAAGCTTTGTTGCTCCTTGGAAGTGTAAAGCACTTTTGATATTTAACGATAAGCTACAATATAGAATTATCAAAGGAAAACTGTATGAACTGTAGTCTCTGATGAAGAAATGAAACCCCTAAGACTACCTGGGATCTGCTTTAGTAGTAGTTCAGTTTAGAGAGCTTAAGGATTGCTACACCTATGTGGACATATTGTGGAGTTCTAAGCCTTGCCAAGCTCATTTTATCACTTAATGGGTTACTCTTAAAAATATTGGTCCAGTTCAGGGTCTATATCTTTATTGATGAAATGATTTTTTTCATTGCATATTCATGAAACAATAGAAAATTGGATATTAGAATACTTATGAATATTTCATAATACAAAAACAAAAAAATACTTAGACTTGATATCTGAATATTTATTGTTTAAAAAGCATACAGCATTTAGCTTAGGCTATTAGATTAGACCCTTTACATATGTTCACTGTTTATTCTGGGCATTGGCACTTACAATGTAACACATACTTTTTTTATGCACCAGTAACATTGATTTCATTTTTCAAAATACTTTCTGTCTTCCAGTTATAGTTCGTAATGTTTTATATTGTTTTGTAGATTTCATTCCCGATATTTTTAGAACTGGATTGAAGGAAGATAGAATTTCTACAATTAGCCTTCTACTTTCCACATTGACAGCGAAGGTATTATCTTTGAAATGGCTTTGTCCTCCAACTTTGTCTTTGATTTCTGAAAATAGCTTTGCTGTGATTTTCCAAAGAATCTCCTGTTACTAGCTGCAATGCTTGGCTGCAGTTTAGGTTTATCATTGTTTCTGTTATGGACTCTTTGTTGGATCATAAAGCACTCTAAGAGCTGGAACCTATAATTAAAAAATGCTTACATTCACTTTCTAGGCAACCAGAACACTGATACTGCAGATCAGTAAGGAAACTGTGAATACTTTATACACATGCAAACATGCTTTGTAAGATGGCTTTAAATCTAGTTAGCTGTGATGTAGGCCTTCCAAATAAATTGGAATAACATCTTTTTCTTATGACTTTTGTCAAGTGAGGTACTGTTTTTGGGGTGGGGGGCATGGGCTGTAGCTCAGTGCTGGAACATCTGCTTTGCATGCAGGATGTTCAAACTCCAGCATCTCCAGTTTAAGATCCTTTGGATTCTCTTCCAAAAAGTATCTGATTAATGTGAGTCTTGCTGAAATCATATTTAATAACAGAAATCACTTTGAGCTTGTGTTCTGGCCTCCGTCATGCTGTGGGAACTAGCTCCAGTGTGTAATTTCTGGTTGGAAAGTGTTCTGTCCTGCTGTGTCATATGAAAGAAACAAGAACAGAAGAAGAAGAAAGTGAGAATGTTTTTGTGTTACACTTGAAATTGTGGGAACTTTGTTGTGTTATTTGTAGGTGGTTCACAACAGAAGTATCAGTAAGACCCAGAAGGTGCGCTTTTTTACTGTAGATGCGTTGAGCCACATTGCTTCACTCTATTGCTGGAATGGCATCACTGATGTCAGCACTGAAGATGTTAAGGTATATCTGTTCTATTGCCTCTAGAAAGAAAGACATGGCCCTGTGATGAAATGATTTTGTATAGGGTAAGGAGTAATTGTATTTAAGGCTGGTTTTGGTGCATATGTATTGGGGTGGAGACAGTAGGCAGATATGTCCAGTGTAAGCATTGGCCCATATTGTTTAGAGATAGAAATGCCAGGGGGATTTATTCTGTCCTTTCTCCTCTCTGATTGTGATCAGAATGTGTTTTTATTCTCTCTGTACACGCTGGGGCAGTAACTATGGCTGCGTTCAGACTGGCCATATGAAGCGCTAGGGAGTCATGGCAAAAAAAACCCGGAACAGACCCAGAACAGCTTGGTAAAGTTGGTTGCGGTATTCCCATTCTCACCGCAGCGAACGAAGTGGGAGGATACCATGGAGGAAGCGCAAGGGAACGTCCGCACTGTTGGGCCGCCCTGGCGAGCTGCTAGCGGCTGTTTCCACACTGGGCTGCATGGGCGCAGCCAATAGGGCAAGATCACGCAGGCCCCGACAGCGCCTGCCCGCGGAAACAGCCGGTGCCTATTATTAATGACTGTGGGTTGTTCCCGCCTTAGCAGCGCTTACATTCACACTCAGGGAACTGGAATCAACCTGCTCTACACACAGTTTGCTACCACTTTCACCTGGTATCTTTTAAACTCGGGAGGGAAGTGGCACAAGACAGCTTGAGTATGGCTGAGGGACGTTGGACAGATGTGCCTGTGTGAACCCGCCCCTTTAATCCGCTACTGAACCGCTACTGAAACGTTTGGCTGCCAGGCCAAACTACCAGTCTGAACTCGGCCTAGGTTTATAATCTACTGCATTCTTTTAAGTCCTCTCTTGTCTTATTAAACAGCAGGGACACATGCTGATCATTGAAACTGCTGTACTTAAAAAAAAAAGCAAAAAACAGTTATACCTTAATCCAACCCCCCGTCCCCATTCTTTCTGTTTTTTGCAGGCTACCCAGGACCCTGAAGAGGCAGGGAAGATTATAGTAAGGGAATTGGTTCATAACTTTTTAATGGACCTCTGTTGTTCTCTGAAACATGGCATTAACTTCTATGATCCAAGTCTTGGCACAGCAGGCAGGTAAAGTATTCAAGTTGTGCAGGTGCTTACGATATTTAGGCTAGAGGTTAATCGTTTGATTCTGAACTGAAGTACCTTCTTCAGCCTTGTCTGATGTATTGTGGGCTGGAATAGTGGCCCCACCTGGTAGCTTTCACGTAAAGCTAAGTGGGTGTGGGTAAGAGTGAGACTTCCGTATCCCAGCCTCACTCAGAGGCACAACTTTTAAGGCTGGCCAGGGTCCCATACACTGCATTCACTACTGCACTTCTGCACTGGGCTTGGCAGCACATGGGGGTTCTGGCAGCTTCCTGGCTGTTGTCCCATGCTTTGCTTTGTTCCCTCAGCTTCTTGGCAAGTACTTAACAGAGTGTGGTCAGTGTGGCCTGCATAGAAAACTGAATGACATTTTTCTGTGGATTCCAGGTTCTTGTTTTGATTTAAGGAGGATAGATTTTCAAGAATGTGTTTTCCATGATGGACAATAATTGCTGTTATTGAGTGTGAAGCTGGCTCTGAAGCTTCAGTAGTATGTATGCAGGCAGTAGTCCTTTGAGGGAGAATCGTTTACCATTTCACCTTAAGAATGTTCTTGTGGAAAAATGCTTAAAGGAGATGGAGGTGGAAAGGTAAACAAGGTTAAGCCCAAACATTTTGTGTCAGAAGTCAGAGGATCACAGAATCTCTTGGGTTGGATCACAGAATCTCTTGGGCTCATAACTAATTTTAGCCATACCTGGGTTATCAGTCATCTCTTCTAGGTCTAGTTCTCTGCTAATGTTCTGCTAATTTCTAAATGCCAATCATTCTTTCTTGCAAATGAAAATACATATCTGTCAATGTATTTGTTTGAATTTCATTCAGATTTTAGTGATTAATTTCAGTGGCTTATGAGATTGTTAAAGTATGTCAAATTGTGTATGTCAAATTGTGTAAAAAGGCTTGTTTGTAATGGAAGTGACTCTACAATGTCCTGCTGTTATGAACATAAAACTGGGCCCACAGTAATCTGATCAAAATCTTCATTCAGAGTGGCAAGCTAAGAATCTGCCACAGGAAGTGGTGGTGGCTACAAGCATGGACGGCTTCAAAAGGGAATTAGATAAGCATATGGAGCAGAGGTCCATCAGTGACTATTAGCCACAAGGTATAGATAGGGGCTCTGGGGGAAGTGATGCTCTGTCATCTTGGTGCTTGGGGGGGGGGGTCAACAGTGGGATGGCTTCTAATGTCCTGGCCCCACTGGTGGACCTCCTGATGGCACCTGGTATTTCTGGCCACTGTGTGATACAGAGTGTTGGACTGGATGGGCCTTTGGCCTGATCCAACATTGGCATCTCTTATGTTCTTATGTTAATTCAATCCCTTATTTCTAATACTGCTTTTTTCTGCTTTTGAATGGCCCATGGGCCATAATGAAGACTGACTGACTGACTGATACTGTTAGCATTTGTGTTATGACTGTAATTTGACAGATGTCACCATGATGGCCCCCCCCCATCTGTCTTTATTAGAGGAGGAAATTTGGTGCTTCTGCGCTTTCTCCTGCGTTTAAAGACTGCTGTGGAAGATGAGATGGTTGCTGACCTTATGGTGAACATTTTCAAAGTATGCCCAGATTTACTGAACAGATTCTTTAAGGAATCTCAGTATTCTTTTGTTCCCAGACTGAAATCAGCTTGGCTGGACAATATGAAATTGTTAAGGAAGGTAAGAACTGTACAAAATGTTTACAAATTTCTGCTTCATTAAGATCATGATAATGTATTGAAAGGGCTCCCCAGGTGAACATTTTGTATTTTTGGTGAATAGTAAATGAGTTTGCCTTTGTTCAAGGCTTGTTCATTATTTATTGGAGATTAATCTCAAACTAGCAAGATTCATGGGCTCTTGTGCACTCTTTCAGTGTGTCCGCCCCTCCCCCCCGGTCACAGCCGACTTACGGTGACCCCATAGGGTTTTCACGGCAAAAAATGCTCAGAGGTGGTTTGCCATTGCCTGCCTCTGGGTTATAACCCTGGTATTTCTTGGAGGTCTCTCATCCAAATACTAGCCAGGGCTGATCCTGCTTAGCTTCCAGGATCTGACAAGATTTGGGCTAGCCTGAGCTATCCAAGTCAGGGCACTATAGAAAAGAAATAGTGTCTGATCCATGCTGTACTGTATTTATTTGAATTAGGTGTCTCCCTCAGACAGAAATACTCTATCTCTGAAAACAATTGCATTACAATGTCTACTTCTGTTAGGCTTTGGAGAGAGAAGACGCAAAGCAATTATGCCTGTGACCATCGGAAACCCTAGCAATGTCTCATTTAATAATGAAAGCTACTGAATTTTGGATTTGATATGTTCTGTGCTTTTACATTGCTTACGTAGAATACACACATACAGAGTAAAAGGCATTTCATGCTCTTGACCCTTTTCTGTAAATAAACTGCTGTTATCTGCACTGGGTTCTTCAGAATGAATGCATTAACTGGAGACAGAATATGACTGCTATACTTTTTTATTGTGTTTATTGAATTCCTGCAACACTGCCAGAGCTCTATAGAAGTGTCCGATTCCCCATGCATTTGAATAAATCCACGTTTGAAGAACAAAGTAGAGTTTATTATAAAGCGATGATTAGATCAGAACACAAGCATTGTTAGGAATAACTACAAGACTCATAGGGAAACAAGACTCATAAGGAACTTTGAACCAGGTTAGGACCAATGAGTCCAATTCCCGCTGGTGGGAAGGCAGATAAAACAAGCGCCCAATTCCTTGGGAACACAACGGTTCTGCAACATAAACACAAGTTCAGTTCTCAGGCATGAGATACATAATAAGCTAAGCAACGCCATAACTCTATCCCACCTCCAGCTGGTTGACCTTGAGCAGTTCCGCAGATGTAGCAAGCAAAAGACAGTAAACACCTACACAGGGAAAACACAGGGGGGATGGACAGGGCACAATGTAACATACAGAAAAGAACACCTTATGGCAGCTTGCTGACAAGAGGCTGCTAAAGAGACAGCTGTGGGACTTGGCTCTTGACAGAAGTTTCCAGAGCTGATACATATTTAGTGCTAGAAATTTGAAGGAAAATGTTCTAAAGAAAGTAATCAAATTTCAACCTAAGTCGAATCCAACTAATTGAGTTGGATTGACATTAATGCATATGCTTTATTCCTTATACCTCACTTTGGATGCTTGCAGAAGGGTGATTCAGAAAGGTAACTAACAAATAAATGTGTTTTGGGGTTTTTAAAAGGGAACAGTGAACATTAAATTAATTTTATTAAGAGACTGAGTTTGACGTTGGAGAAATTATGTAACAGTGGCTGAATTAGGAACTCTCCAAAATTATGAGTAGCTTTTATATCAATAAAGATTCGAGTATTTTAAACAGGAAGAATGTAAAAGTTGTCATTCTTAACACAATACATACTGTAGAAAAGAAAGAAGAAAGCTAACTGCTGAAGATAAGGGACTTTAATTTAATGATACTACTCATTTAACCTACAAACCTTGAGTTGCTTTGACAGCTCATATGCTAAAACTGGAACCATAGAGCGAAGATTAGCATGAAAATGAGAGACAGAGAATGGCATCCTTTAAAAAAAAACCTTGTAAAACTTCCATGAATATGAACTTTTTAGCCTGGAAAAAAATACAGATAGAAAGTAAAAACAAAGGCATTTGAAAAGGTGGTAAATATTTAGCTGGTCTGGGGAAAAAGTAGACGATTTAGGGAAAAGATTCCGCCAACAGTAGGCTTATGGAGTCATAAAAGGTCTCTGGAGAATTATCTATTCTTCCTGTGTGTTTCTTGGTTAAAGCATTTTAGCAGTGTGTACTGTTCATTGCTACATGAATAACAGGCTTTTTAGACTTGGTCTACAACATTCCTTTTCAAACTTATATGTCATTAATCTGACTCCACAATATATCATGCTCCCCTAAAAATACATTACAAATCGTTAAAAAGAAGATGAGAGACCATAAAATATAAAACTATAAAATAGCAAAAATGTCGAAGATGTCATTGGGGGTGGGGAATTTGCTGGTTTGAAAAAATTGCTGTGTAGTTAGCAATATTCCTGAGTTTCACACAAAACTGGAAACGAAACTAATGAGTGGCTTGCAGTGTATGTATGCTGTTACTTTAGGTGGCCAATCCTTTTTGTTGTCATAGCTGCTGGAAGCTGAGGGAAAGTTTTTAACTACAACCAACCACAAATGGCATTCTGCCCTAATGAAGTGAGGCTGTGTTATTTAGCTGTACCCTATGTACAAATCCATTCAAAACAAGGAGTGAACATGCCCATGGGTGTTGGAATTGGGAAGATTTCATTAGTGGTTCTTCCTTGGCTGCCCAGCTGTTTTGCCTAGCACAGTTGGTGCCCTATGGAGAATTTCTGCCCACCATGCAGCAGTGCTGATTTTTACTCTGACACAGGGGCCAGGGCAGCCTTCCACTGCCAGATCAAGGGGAAGCGGGCCTCTTAGGAGCCTGGCATTGGATACTGTGCTCACTGCTGTTTTACAGAGCTGTTGGCTTAGTGTTGTTTAATAATGGTTTAAAGGCCATACTTGGATTCTTATAATTCTGTTGGCCAAATTCCAATTTTAATGGAGAGTGATAACATCGGCTACCTGTTTTTAAATTTCAAATAATCTTTCTCCTCTGTGAAATTGGACATTCTGGACTTTTTATTAATGTCTTTTAGATAATACTCCCTTTGTATTAGTTCTGTTGGATTGGAGTGCCACAGAATTATATTTGTACCATCTAAGAACATGTTTTGTTTAATTTCAGATCTATGAGGCTCAGCCAGAGGTTTCCAACTGTTTTAAAACTGCAGAGTTTATTCCACTTCCGAAGTTGCTTTCCATGGTGATGGTGACAACCATTCCAGCAGTATGCAATAAAGCAATGTTCACCCAGGGATTAAATGTAAGAGTTTTTATCATTTGAATGTGTATAGGGAGGAGGGTTCTTCTGGAAACAGCAAGGGAACTGGTGTAGCATAGGGGCTACAAGAATGACTACCAGTGCAACCTAAAACAGAGTTAATATCCTTCTAAACCTATTGACTTCAATAGGCTTGGAAGGATATATATCTACTTAGGACTGCACCCCTCCAGACATGGGTATAGCACACCTGGCACTCTACCACATAGGTAACACAGGAGAATGCGGAAATGTTTTCAAACTGTGGTCCTAGGATTGGAGCAGGTGTACTTGAGGGGGGAGCAACAACAGAGAGCTGGAATGTGGAAGGGGAGGATGCTTACCCCCTGCCTTCTGAATCACTGCTGTCAGAGTCCTGCTGTCCAAAGAGTGTTAGTGACTGCTGGTGTCTCCGGGCAGTGCTAACAACTCTTTTGCCTCTGTGGAGAGCCCCAGGGCCAGGAACAGATCAGGAGAAGGAGGCTCTGAGATCCCTGGTGATGCCCTGCTATGGCCGGGCTCCAGTGGCCTGGCAGGATGGGTTTGGTGCCCGGGGGCCTGTGGCACACAGCAGGTGGAGGACTCTCTCCCCACAGCAAGCACCCTTCTGCACTTTCACCCTCACGGCACACAGAGGTGTTCGCACTCAGGAGGGGTTGGAGGGTATAAATGGGTTCCATACATGGGACTCCAGAAATGTAATCTGTCCCCAATTTGGAAAGATCATAGAGGAGTGTGCACCAGGGTGAGGTTTCCTGTGTGTTTGGTGTGTGTAGCTTTCAGGGAGCTCATTCTGTACACTTTTGAACCTGTGCCTGACATTTCCTCCTTGACCTTAGTCCTGTTGGGCTTGCAGTGCCACAGTTTCTACTGAAGGGGTGGGGGAGATGGCCACTGGCCTGATCCAACATAGCTTCTCTTATGCTCTGGGACTGGATACCTCTGTTCCAACTTCTTCTGTGTCCTATTCCCACATTCACACCTTTAGCTTAAAGGTGACTCCTGCTCCAAAGTGGAGTAGCTTTGGTCCATTTGTTGTTATATTGCTAATCTGGATAAGGAATGTGTTGTTTGTCTGTGTCAATAACAAAAATAATAATAATAATAATAATAATAATAATAATAAATTTACCCTGCCCTATTCCACAAGTGGGCTCAGAGGAGCTGAGTATTTCCTAATATTTGCTTAGGATAAGCCTCCCCACTTTTGTACCAAATGCCTTAATAAATTCCATGTATTCCTTTAAAAATATTGAAATCAGGGTTCTGTCATTCTTTAATTATTGAAAACTTGCTACATCTCTTTAGGTAAAACATCCCCGCTTTCTGCTCCCTGCACAAACACACAAACTAATTCCCCACTGTAGTCTGAACACATGTTCATGTGTTTGTGGGGGCGAGGTGTGAAAAGTGCTTTGAATGCTTGGGAGGGCTTTAGAGATGCGTATAGTCATAGTTGTTCTTGGTTCTTTCTCTTTAAAACTTAGAATTAAGTCAGGAATTGATGATATTTTTAAAGCCCTTTAGTTCAAAGTGAACTAGATTTCTCTAGCTTATTTTTTTTAAAGAATGGAAGTATTGTCATCTAGTTGCCTTAGTCATGAAGTCATGGGTTGTATTTCCACCTTTCTTTCTGACTAGTTGTGTGGCTTTGTAAGAATTGCTGTCTTGTTTGTCATTTGTCTTACTGTATATAAAATGGGATATCTGGTCCAGGTACAGGCCACTAGTGAATCTTCCAGCTACTGTCAGTTCTTTTGCACTCATGGAAGCTTGGCTTTTACATATACAGGGATCCTAGGAATGTGAGCTGGAACAATGTGTATGGGTTGGGGGAGCCTGTGTTGTGAATGGTGTTGTGGAGACTTCCGGTTTTGGTGTTCTAATGGCGGACACGTCTCTTGGGAGCTCCCGAGGACGTGATCCGTGAGCTTGCAGATGAGCGGGGGTGCGATTGTACGCACCCCCCCCAGAGCCTTTGCGAAGGGCTACTAGCCATGAGGCACTGAGGATCTCCTCTCCTCTGGCACGGAGACGGTGGATTGAGGCGTTCCGATGCCCCGATGGTCTCGCCGCTGTGTTCCAGTACTGGTCTCAGAGACGCACACCGGGACAAGTGTGTGGAAGTGGAGCATTTTACACATTTGATGGCGAGATCTACATCATCTACATTGAAAGTGAGTTTGGTTGAAATGAGAACCAGAGAAATGGCTGAAAGTCCCCCCTAAAGTAAGCGAGGGGGGGTGGGACCCCCCACGGAAATAAAAATGGACTTAAAGCATGCCTTTTAAAGGGGGGTGGAACTGAAAGCAAAATGGGACTATAGTAAGGAACTTACAAGAAAATTACAGGTAATTTGCAGACTTTAGAGACTTTTGGCAAACTTTGTTAAAGGTAAACAGCTTCAAAGATGTCACTGAAGAAGACAGAGAAAGATAAGCAAACAAAACCTAAGCTTCCTTCAGGAAGTGCTAGCCCGGCGAGTGTGGTCACGCGACCGAAACAACCATAGACTTCTCTAAGATGCTAACAGAAGCATTGTGACCCCTGCTGGAGCAAATGAAGACACTCAATCAAAATTTCGCTGCACAGCAACAGCAACTGGATGAGACTTTAAAAAAAAACACACTGAGCAAACAGCTGAGAATCTGAAAGAAGTGGATGCCAAGACCAAAAAGCTTAAAAAGCAAATGCAGGATATGGAAAAGAAGAGAAACTCGGATGAAGCTCAGCTTCTACAGCTACAAATGGAAAAGGTAAGCTTTTCACTGAGATTCCAGGGAGTTCCTGAGACTAAAGGGGAGAATCTTACAGATTTTGAATGATGCTTTGGGACCGGAGGCAGATTTTAAAGCGGATTTTCTACAAGGTGAAATGGATGTAGTCATATTCAGAATACATAAAGAAAAATAATCTGCCCGGTGAGGTGGTGGTGAGATTCTCCAGGAGACAAGTGAGGGATCAGATATTAAAAGCAACAAATGGAACTACCCTTAAAATTGATGGCAAGGAGATAAGAGTTTTGAAAGACATTCCCTTTGAACTAAGGAAAAAAAGGAAAAAATACAGAGACTTGGCTGTGTTTCTACAAAAGAACAACATATCCTACAAATGGATCGTACCCGAAGGCATACTCTTCAAATTTAAAGATAAGAGGGGAAAATTGACTCTGTTATGAAAGCAAGAGAGTTTCTGCAGCAACAATTGGATCCAACAGGAGCAGAGGATGAGAAGAGCAACAAGGGGAGTGGTGATGAAGCACTTACTGGAGAAGATTCGGATTTGGAACTTGGGGTGGCTGCCCCCAAGCAAGGATATCGATAGAGGGAAAGAAGAGTCAAATGAGATGCTAATTTTCTCTGAAGTTTGACTTTTGATTCTTATTATCTAACCGTTCTTGTGCATGGTTCTTTACTAAGTCAGAATACCTGGACTTGAATTATTTAAGCGATGTTAACAATCACTTACAATGTAACAAATTACTCTTTTTTAAAATTCAAAGCTATTTTATTGTAAGCATTATATGACCCCCACCTCTTGGGTTTTTAGTGGTTTATCTTTACTTTCTCCCGTAGTTTATAGTTTCCCCTTCCCTATTTTTCTTGTAGGTTTTAGAAAATAATTTTCTTTTGGGGAAAAAAAAAAGAATGGTGTTGTGGATAGGATAAGAATATAAGAAAAACCCTCACACAGTAGCCAGCAATGCTCCCTCTAAGCTGTGGAGTCTTGTGAGCAAACATTCTACTTTGTGAGCTACTGGCACTAAAGTTGTGAATGAACGCTTTGGCTACTGCATAAATTAGTTTTCTCTGGAGCCATCCTTCCTGGGCGAATACAAAAAGATGCGAGCCAGACTTCCGGGCTTTGGCGTTTTAAAGATGTCCGTGTCTTCTCGCAGCTCCGAGAGACACTTGCCATGAATCAGAGGATAGGAGGGGGCGCGATCGTCCACACTCCCCATGGAGCCCTTGGGCAATAGGCTCCTAGCCAGGGGAGAGCCCTTCCTTTGTACCTTGCTCAGCGCTTCCCTCTTTGCCCCAAAGGTCCTGTCCTGATTCCCAGCATTGGACTCAAAGCACACGCCGGGACAAGCGTATGAAGGTTTGGCGATTTAACTCTGCCCAGCAAGATCCCAGGGAGACCTGTTGGATTGTCCTGAAGACTGATGAGTGAGTTAAAGTTGAAGCGAGATATCGAAGCCCTGATGCAAAGCCCCCCCAATACAAGTGGGAGGGGACGCCCTACCCCCTAAATGACCTAATGAAGCGGAAACACGATGGGGAGGGACTGAGCATGCAGTGGCATGGATTATAACAGTAGTACTAGAGCAAAGAATTTTTCCAAAAAATGAGCATTTACAGCCCTCTGAGGCTTTCGCAACTTTTTTGGTAAATGTAAACATCTCCCCAAGATGGCGATTGGAGGCATTGAAGTAGGCGGGACCCAAGCTTTCCTCAGGAAGAAGGAGATCGGAAGGTTAGGTCAGGTGACCTACGGCTTAAAATCGTTTGCCCTCTGCTGGCTAAAGCGGTGTACTGGAGGGAACCGGCTCTAAATGTTGCTGTAATTTTAAACCAAGAAAGCAGCAAATCTTTGATCATAGAGGAAATTAAGAATGTATGGAGACTCTAAAGTTTAGCTTATATTGGATTGTTGCAGGCCGATTAAAAAGTGATTTTGGAGCAAAGGGCTTGGTCACCCTTATTTTATAAAATCTGCCTGCAAAGTGAACAGTCGGATTCTCCAATCAGCGCGCATCGGAAGCAACAAAAGGAAGGACTCTTATGATCTAAGACAAGCAAGAAAGCGAATGAAAGTTCTGGGGAAAGCGGTATTAATTGGACAGAGCCTGTTATATTGAAGCTGATAATGAAAGAAGATTCAACAGAGAAGGAAGAGGATAAATCTGTGTGTTTGTATGGACTGAGGGAACCTTGGCTCCACAATGTTTTATCTGTGGCGGGGGGGGGGAAGCATATAGAGAGATGTCGAAGTCTTTCAAGGTCTATATTTTTGTTAATTAGCTATGGAATTACTCTCTTTCTAGCCTGATAAGCTGGTTTTGATAACTGAAGCAATGATTGATGATACTCCTCATGTATGAAAGTGATCATTAAGAGTAACAAATATTTTTTATAAGCAGTTTGTAACCTTCAACACTTGGGCTTTTAGTGCCTGCTTTTTCTTTCACCCATAGTTTGTAGTTTTCCCTCCCCTTTTCGTTGTAGTTTTGTAGGTTTTTTTAGAAATGCAAATAAAAAAATCCCCTTCAGGGGGCCAAAAAAAGGGGGGGGGGAGTGCGAGCCAGAGGCTAAAAAACTGTGAGCTACCTCACACTAACTCAGCTTAAAAGGAACACTCCTAGACTCCATCCTAGACCCCTTCCAGTCCGGCTTTCGCCCAGGGCATGGGACGGAGACTGTATTGGTCGCCCTTACTGACGACCTCCGACGGCATCTGGATCGAGGCGGTGTGGCGGCGCTGTTGTTGTTAGATCTGTCGGCCGCATTCGATATGGTCGACCATCAGCTGCTGACCCACCGTCTCGCCGACGTGGGGATTCAGGGGCTCGCCCTTCAATGGCTTACCTCTGTTCGCCGTGGTCGGGGACAAAGGGTGGTTATAGGGGAGCAGCAGTCCCAGAGGCACCCTCTAGTGTGTGGGGTGCCTCAGGGGGCTGTTCTCTCCCCGCTATTGTTTAACATCTATATGCGCCCCCTTGCCCAGATTGCCCGGAGGTATGGGCTTGGGTGTCATCAATATGCGGATGACACCCAGCTCTATCTGATGTTGGGCGGCCGGTCGAGCTCTGTCCCTGAAGATCTGCACCGGGCATTACAGGCCGTGGCTGGTTGGCTCCGACTGAGCAGGCTGAAGTTAAACCCGGCGAAGACGGAGGTCCTGGGCCTGAGTCGCGGTGGTTTGGGGTTAGGGCTCCCTCTCCCGACCTTCGATGGGGTGCCTTTGGTGCCAGCGCCGGAGGTTAGGAGTTTGGGAGTGCTCCTGGACTCCTCGTTATCTATGGAGGCCCAGGTGGCAGCCACTGCCAAGTCAGCCTTCTACCATCTGCGGCTGGTGCGGCAGTTGGTCCCCTTCCTCGACCGCAGTGACTTGGCCACAGTGATCCATGCGACGGTCACCTTGAGGCTAGACTACTGTAACGCTCTCTACATGGGGCTGCCTTTGTCGCAAATCCGGAAGCTGCAGCTAGTGCAGAATGCTGCGGCCAGGCTGTTGATGGGTCTTCCTAGAAGGGACCACATCCAGCCTGTGCTGAAAGCGCTGCACTGGCTGCCAATAGCGTACCGGATTCGTTTCAAAGTGCTGGTTCTTACCTTTAAAGCCCTACATGGTCTGGGTCCAGCTTACCTAAGGGACCGCCTTTCCTCATATGTTCCCCCGCGAGCACTTCGGTCCGGGACCCAACATCTCCTGGCAGTGCCAGGTCCCAAAGAGGCCAGGCTGGCCGCTACCAGGGCCAGGGCTTTCTCGGTGGCGGCTCCTATCTGGTGGAACGAGCTCCCGGAGGAGATCCGGGCCCTGCGGGACCTTGTGCAGTTCCGCAGGGCCTGTAAGACGGAGCTCTTCCACCAGGCGTATGAGTAGGAGCCGCCACTACCATCATCATTATTCCATCTTCACCTGTTCAGACGATGCTGAACAGTTCAAATATGCCATCTCTGAAATTTCATGTAGAACATCTAGAGCACTTTAGTCAGTAACTTATTATGAATGTTTTTGTACTGTTGGATTTTAAATGGTTTTAATTATGTTTTATATTGGCGTTTGCCCCTATGTAAGCCGCCCTGAGCCCGCATTGCGGGGAGGGCGGGGTATAAATTGAATTAAATAATAAATAATAAATAAATAGCCAGCCAGGGTCTCTGGAGGTCTGACAAAAGGGTATTGAGGCTTAGGTTGGACTTTACTGTGAAGACTTGGTTTCATACCCACTAAACTAACTGGATGACCTCGGGTCAGTTATCATCTGCCCCCAAAATTTATTGTAAGGGAAATCCATGTATACTCCCTTGGGCTCCTTGGAGCTTGACATTCTGCAAGAGTGCTGAGTAAAAATCCTTGAAAACTCTTGAACTAAACAAGATCTGTTCTGAAGTAAATTAATATCTAAGAATTGTATTCATGTAATGACAACTGCTGTGTACCAACTATAAAAACAAAATAAATACACTGGGGCACAAAGCATGGCTTGGACATTGTCCCAGTGAGAATCTGCTAATGAATCTCCTGAAGTCCACCTAGGTACACAATTATGAGAAGAAGTAAGGGACATTTTACAATATGAGGTTCCTACCACATACTTACAAAAATGTGAGTTTGTATTTTACATATTTACAAAAATGTGAGCTTGTATTTTACATATTATAAAATTGAGCTATAGATTTATTATTTTTTAATTCAGTGTACAGCAGTCACTACACTGATCACAGCCAATACGAGATGCAAAATAAGTACATTTATCTTTTTATTAGACCGGCTTAGTGTAGGAGTATGTAATATTTAATACAATGTTTTGTCCGTTATCTACACCATCATCCAATACAAGATAGTCAGTTTACATGCTTTGCATCTTTTTCTGTCTTTTAACAAATTGTATTAGCCAGTTAGGGGGAAATCTATTGTATCTGTCTGAGTCACTTGAGTATTTGCTAGTTTACTTGGTCATAAATTTTCATTTGAACAACTGAAGGAACATAGATGAGCTTTTTCTTTTAATGTGTGTACTGAACTCAGTTGGTACCCATGGCACATTCTCAGTTTAAAAAAGGAATGTGATGCATGGTAGGAGAAAAAATGTGATGGAACCAAATTAGTCTCCGAAACATAAGCTGGAAGGTAGCAAAACAGATCATTTATTACTCGCCTTTAAATGCCCATTTCCTTTCCAGTAAGTGCTTGTAAGTAAATTTGAATATTAATTGAGTTTGAATATGGAAGATGAAGTTGAAGCAAAGTAACAGTTTAACCCTCTTTTTAAATTTTAGATAGCCAGTAAAACAGTGAAACATACAATCTTTTCACTTCTGTCAATAATCTTGAAAAGAACACTGAAAAACATTGAACATTGTCTGAATGAGAAGATATGGGAGAAGTCTGAAGTCTACACTTCATCTATGATGCAGGAATTTGTTCAGCATTACAGGGAAGCGCTGAGCAAGGTACAAAGAAAAGAAACTGGTACAGAATCACAATTTGTGTTACAGGAGATGCCTCAGTATGCTCAAGAACTAGTCTGTTTTTGTATTGTAGAAGCTAAACTCTCAAAGGTATTCTATTGACATTTTCCCATATTAAGTAATATTGGTGTGATTTTTAAGTCATGATGCTTAGAGTATTAAGAGAGAGGTTGTTGTGCGAGACACTAAAATAGTGTTCATGTTAAGCCTTTTGGGAGACTTGAGGATTTGTTGTGGAATACCTGATTGTGGGGAAGCGGGTTCAGGGAATTACACACCTGACTTGAAATTATATTGTTGGAATAATACTGACAACACATGAACTGATGGCTGTAATGTACTTTTAGAGGTGGAAAAATGGTTTCCTGCTTTCCTGAGGTAAAACTGAAACTGCTTGAAGCTTTGAACTTCTGCAAGGATACTGAGTAAAAATCTTTAGGAACTCTTGAATTAAACTTTTCTGAAGTAAATTGATATCTAAGAACAAAAATCAACACCCCCTCTCCCTTTCCCATAATAATTTGGGTTAACTAAAGCAGCACTTCTAAGCTCAAAATGCTTGATACCTCGTTCACAAAAGTTAATGATGATCAACCTTTCTTATATCCCTTCTCCTGTGTTTCTGCTTTGTAAATAATCTTTTATGAAAGAATTGTGTAACTGTTCATTAGCTGATGCTAGCCTTTTTTAAAAAAACAGCTTTTACCAGATATGACTAACATAATAGCAGTCTGGCAGTCACTTCTAAAGCAAGAGAAGGAACAGGATGGACAGAGAAGGGAAGAAGATCCTGCTTCCATGGTGGAGGAAATTACTGAGGTTGTAGACCATGGTAAGACAATTGTATTCATCTTATCTGGTATGCATGTGAATGGTGTTTATTAATGAGTCACATCTGATGATACTTTATGTGATTTAAAGTTGCTCATTTCCATCTTTTGATCAGATGCTGATGACTTCTTGTGTGTGTGTGTGTGGGGGGTACTGATGCTTTTTAAATGGCATTTGAGAACATTCTTAAAGCTGAACTCTTGTTTGAAGGCTTTTCATGACTTTTCTTACAAGAGTCACTGTGTGCCCTGTATGCATTTTTCCAGCCTGTGCACGTGCCAGACTTGTACTGGATGCAAAATTCAGCATCTGAAAATCTTCACTTAAAAAGAAATTAACTCTGGCCTTTATAGCAGTAAAAATGGGCTTGATAAGATTTCAGGAAGTGGTGCAGGAATTCTGTTCAAGAATTGAGGGCTGTACTGTTGTGTAGTACTTTGTCCCTGCCTGCCTCCCACTCTCTCACTTGTGTATTAAAATGCTTTCATATTTCAGTGCTTTCATAAGTCAAATGGTATGACCTTGGGTCATTTACAGGTTCTTTCCGAGCTGTTCTCTCACGAGCTATTCTGGAAAGAGCTTTCTCAGCCTCACCTATCTCATAGGGTGTCTATTGTGGAGAGGGAAAGGGAAAGGAGATTGTAAACCATTCTGAGACTCTTTTGGGTAGTGAAGGGCTGGGTTTAAATCCAATCTCTTCTTCCTTCCTCTTCCTCCTCCTCCTCTTCCTTCTGCTGGAGAGTACATTATGCAAAATAAGGAAACAGTTGCTTAATCTGCATAATTTATACAACTAGCAAAATCGCAGTTTTCTTGATCCAATTGCTTAATTTTATATTTTGTAATATATTATTATATTTAAGGGCAGAATACATGCTGTCCTGACCCAAGTATTATACAAACAATCTCCGTTTCCCATAACATATTATAAAGTCTGTTGTATCCTGGCAGTTACGTTAGGATTTGTTGGAGCATCTTAAGCAAAACTGTCACCTCAGCCCCGCTTCCTGTGAAGTGGTTTTGTCTCATGCAAACTGGCCTGAATTACATGTCATGATGAAAGTGCTAAAATAGTCACTGTTTCTAGTAATTGTTCTCTTGATTCATCCCCCATAGACATAAATGAGATCTTAGGATCTGAGAGTTTCCTCAGGATTGTTTTAAAATTATGTCTGTTGGTGGTGGGGTAGTTGAGAGATATACCTTGCCCTCCAGATTGTTCAGCAAATTTCAGTGGTACATTAAATACATGTTTATATTTTTGGTGAATGCCGTATTAAGAAGAAAAAGAAGAGATTGGATTTATAGCCCGCCCTTCACTACCCAAAGGAGTTACAGAGCGGCTTACAATCTCCTTTCCCTTCCCCTCCCCACAACACAGACATCCTGTGAAGTAGGTGGGGCTGAGAGAGTTCTTTCTAGGACTACCCTTGAGAGAACAGCTCTGGAAGGACTTGTAACTGACCCAAGGTCAGCTGCATGTGGAGGATTGGGGAATCAAACCCAATTCTCCAGATTAGAGTTAGTGCTCCTAACCACTACACCACATTGGCTCTCACATATGAAGGTGCATAATACTGAATATAATCATTGGCCGGTGTTGCTGACTCTGAATGGCAGTAGTTCTCCAAGGTCTAGGTTTTGTACTAGCAGCCGTAACTAAGACTTCTTGTTCAATCGTACAGTCGAGTCCGACTCTTCGCGACCCCATGAACCACATCATGCCAGGCCCTCCTGTCTTCCACCGTGCTTGGGAGTTTGCTTAATTTCATGTTTGTTGCCTCGATAACACTGTCTAACCATCTCATCCTTTGCCGTCCCCTTCTTCTGTTACCTTCAATTTTTCCCAGCATCAGGGTCTTCTCCAGTGAGTGCTCCCTTCTCATTTGGTGGCCAGAGTATTTGAGCTTCAGCTTCAGTATCTGGCCTTCCAGGGAACAGTCAGGGTTGATTTCTTTTAGGATTGACTGATTTGATCTTCTTGCAGTCCAGGGAACTCTCAAGAGTCTTCGCTAGCACCATAATTCAAAAGAATCTATTCTTTGGCGCTCGGCTTTTTTTATAGTCCAACTCTTGCAGCCATACAGTACTACTGGGAATACCATTGCTTTGACCATACAGACTTTTATTGGCAGGGTGATGTCTCTACTTTTTATTATGCTGCCTAGGTTTGCCATTGCTTTCCTCCCAAGGAACAGGCATCTTTTAATTTCATGGCTGCAATCACCATCTGCAGTGATCTTGGATCCCAGGAACGTGAAGTCTGTCGCTGCTTCCATGAGTTCCCCTTCTATTTGCCAAGGAGTAATAGGTCCAGATGCCATGATCTTATTTTTTTTGATGTCCAGGCCAGCATTTCGCATGATGTACTCTGCATATACATTAAATAAGCAAGGGGACAATATGCATCCTTGTCGTACTCCTTTTCCTATGCTAAACGAATCAGTTGTTCCTTATCCTGTTCTAACTGTTGCTTCTTGACCCTTATACAGGTTTCTCAAGAGACATGTACTCCCATGTCTTTAAGGACTTGCCATAGTTTGTTGTGATCCACACAATCAAAGGCTTTAGCATAGTCAATGAAGCAGAAGTAGATGTTTTTCTGGTACTCTCTTGCTTTCTCCATAATCCAGTGAATGTTGACAATTTGATCTCTAGTTCCTCTACCTCTTCGAAACCCAGCTTGTACTTCTGGCAGTTCTCTATCCAGGTACTGCTGAAGTTTAGCTTGTAGGATCTTGAGCATGACCTAGCTAGCGTGTGAAATAAGTGCAATTGTGTGATAGTTTGAACATTCCTTGGCATTGCCCTTCTTTGGGATTGGAATGTATACTGACCTTTTCCAATCCTGTGGCCACTGTTGTGTTTTCCAAATTTGCTGGCAAATTGAGTGCAGCACTTTAACAGCATCATCTTTTAAGACTTTGAATAGCTCAGCTGGAATACCATCACCTCCACTAGCTTTGTTGTTAGTAATGCTTTCTAAGGCCCATTAGACTTTGGATTCCAGGATGTCTGGCTCAAGGTCAGTGATTACTAAGGCTTACAAGCAAATTATTTCAACCCCGGGGCTTTTTTGTGTGTCTTTGATTATTCTGGTCTGAAACACATTTAATTGAAAGTAGTTAATAGTTCAAATTCTCCCCAAAACTCTTCCCATAAATTAAAATCCTGTTTTACAGTTTTGTGCAAGCAGAAAAAGCAGAAAATAGACCATCAATACTTAACGGGTTAGAGTGGGTAATCTTTTTCCTTACCTTTTGTCTGTGTCAAGTAGGTTTCCTCCTGCTGCCAACTGTGATCTCAGACAGATGTTTGAATAGGATGTAAACACATAAAATCAAAAAATGGATAAGATTGAATAACACAATAGATAGCTCACATATAACACAATAAATAGCTCACATATAATCCAGGAAAAGAATTCCTGGTGTGATGGATTTTGCCTAAGAATATCCTATTCAAGCATTATGTCCATGTATGGGTGTTCAGGTACCTGAGATTTGTGGCATGCTACATGTGGTCTTGCTTCCGTACCATATAAGTGGACCATTGTTTGAACTGTCCCAGTGTCCCTGACCCGCTGAAATTATTTGCAGGAGTACTCTTGGTACTTTTACTTTCTAAGGAGATTAAGACATTAGAGAGTTCCTTTTCAGGCTTCACTCTTAACCTGTTTGTTAAAATTTGGAGCCAGAGAGTTTTGGGAAAGAGATGTCTGTCTGCTGTATTCTTGTGTGACAGAGTACTCAGCCTTGGTAAGACTTAAGGAAATTGTTTTTGCTTGTTCTGTTTTTGCAGTGTCTTTTTGTCATGAAGGATCAACAGAAGGATCATGTTCTCTTATATATATTACATAACAGTCGCAACTAATATTATTGTTGAAGGGAAATTTAGCTCTTACACCACAAACAAAGGTCTGCAACGAAGATGGCTTTTTATGAAGGAGGGGATAGAGGCTCTTTAGGAAAGAGAGGGACTCTTTAGGAGAGAGTTTTTTTAGGAAAGAGGGGTGTAAGAGCTAAATTTCCTAAAGAGGGGATATCCCCCTTTTAGCTTTTGAATGGTTACATGTCTTCATACACAAAACGAGCAGGGATAGTCTGAAAGCTTTATGAATGGCCACAGAAACAGTCTTTCTCTGTCTCCCCTATTGTTGATCTCCCCCTATCCCCATGCTGTCCTCTTATGATCCTGGCACTCTTTGTTCATTTTAAAATATTTCTAATCTCACCTTTCTCCTACATAGCTGGGTCTCAAAGCAGATTACAACATATCAATAAAATAATCAGATCAGTATCATCACTAAAACATTCTTTACGAATATGGAGTCTTAGGATAGTATTATCCTATAGTCTTAGGATAGTATTAGTTGAATATTCCCTTACAGTGCTGCTGACGGCTGCTGTCCCACTACAGGGGCGGCATCAGCTGCTGCCACCAAAACAGGAATTATCCCATGCCAATGGCTTCATTTGGTTACATTTCTCATTACCCTTTTCTCTGACTACTGTTGTTTATACAACTGTACTGTTACTATCAGAAGAAAAAGAACATATAATAATTTACAGCTTTGCAGGAGGCATTGTTTTGTTGTGGACTTTTTTCAAAAACTGTTAATTCATTTTTAAAGGTTCAGATGATGCAGAGACCACTCTTTTGAAAGCTGTATTACTTCATGTTATATGTCTCTATCAGCAAGTTGTTCCTCACTTGGTGGCACAAAGCAACTTTGATTTTAGTAAATTAATCAAAGGTAAGTGTACTTTAAAATTATTGTCATTATGTCAGATCCTGCCTAGATTTCTGTGGGTGCAATGGGGGGGAGCAAAGTTCACTGACACCCCCCCCCCAGACAACTCAAAATGTCCTTAGAAATGCTGCCCTGGGGGACCAGGAACTAGGGATGTGCATTTGGCTTTCCTGAATTGAAAAAAATACCAAATTAATACCTTATCGGTATTTATTGGTATTTCTAAAGCCGAATGCAAATTCAGAAAACTTTTCGGCTACTGAATACAGTTTCCAGAATTTATTCGGCTTTTTTTGGCTTTCAGATAGCCCAATACCGACTTCCCTCCCCCTGTGGCTTCTCTAGTTAATTTCACTCCCCATCAGTCAGCTGTGGGAGTGAAACTGACCAGGGAAAGCCTCCTCTCTGCCTTCCCTTCTCCTGCTGCCCCAGGGCTGCTGGAGAAGCGCAGGCAGGGAGCCCAGCCATGTTTAAATGCCTTGCTTTCCCTCTCCCAGTTCTGGGAGGGAAAGAAAGGCACAGGGTTGTAGTCCTTACACTGAATTCTCTATAGCACTAAGGTCTGTGAGATACCAACGAGCAGAACAAAAGTTGACCTGGCCTGCTCTTCAACAACAGATTAATGTGTGTAAATCATCAGGTAAAGCTTTTCAAAGCCTGAAGGTAAACATTGTCATCTGTAATGCCTACCCGTCAAGCTGCTCTTAAAGCCTCAGCTACAGGGACTAGATGAAAAGTATACTACTTCAATGGGACAAGATTCAGTGTTTTCAGGACTACATGATGTATTGAAAATTAGCTTTTAATATTCTAGAGAAATCTTAATTGGCGTACCCTGACTTATCTGAGATTTCTTCTGTGTTTATAAATGTGAATTATATTTTATTACAATTTCTGGCTGAAGCTATTTCCCAAGATAGGAGGAAAATACAAAGCAATATTTTCATTTTTACACCCCAGGTATTATTACAGAAAAAGGACTGCGGCAGGAGATTCCTCCTGTTCTACAGCATCATATTCTAAAGGTAGCTCTGGTGTTGCCTGCAAATAAGTTTTCCTGGTTTAAAGTACAGGTAAGTGTGTGTCTGTCTGCTGGAGCGATCTATTTTAAGAGCAGCCATGTGCTATGTTCATTGTTTTGCTAGCTTTCTTGTGTCTTTGTCACTGGTACTGCTGATCTTTAAGGCCATTCTCTCTCTCTCTCTCTCTCTCTCTCTCTCTCTCTCTCTCTCTCTCTCTTTCTTTCTCTTTGAGAAAGCTTCTACTTTGCTGGGGGCAGAATTGAAAGAGCTGCTCCCTGATTTAGATATTTATTTACAAAATTTGTAGCCACATACATAATAACAGAAAATGCAAGAAATATCAGAACATTTAAATATCCTTACAGATGATAATTTAAAATAGAGAGTGGCAAAAATGGAGCTCTAATAAAGCTCTAAATGCCATGGGTGAGGTTAACCAGATCAGTTAAACACAATCTGTTACAAAAACTGTCTGAAATGGGTAAGTTTAAACTGTTCTCTGAAAAGCCATTGCAGAATGAATGACCTTGTTTCCTAAATGAGTGGCCTTCTTGGCCCTGGCTGGCACCCTCCTCTTCTCTTTTTTCTTTTTCCATCTTGCCCACTTCGGCCTCCTCCTTAATCTGCCTATGACATGGAAGAACAGTCCAGAGCAGGTTTCAGATCAAATTATAGACGCCATCGGAAGACAGTGAAACTTTGGGGTGAACTGATTGTTGTTTTTAAACTGTATTTTTGTATATTAATTTATGTAAATCACCCAGAGCCCTGTGTACTCAGGGGTGGGGTGATTCAGAAATTTAATTTAATAATAACAATAATAATAAAACTGACAGTGGAAGGAAGAGACACCTTTGAGACTGTACATCTGTGAATTATGGGAAACGTTCCTATTTTCCTCAACTTCACTCTTTCCATTTCTGCAAGGAGTGTGATTATTTTTCTCTTGCATACATGTAGAGCAGATGTGATACTTGGGAAAATGCAAAGTGAAACCCAGTGGTCCCAGGCACACAGGATAAATAATAACATTGTTCTTCGGTATGTCTCTGCAAATAGTGTAATCCTCCCTTTCAGGTGTTCAAAACCAATTAGGACATTCGAGGGCTGCTTTCTTACTGTTTATAGTTTGCTTATTTCTGTTACATTTTAATCCTGCTATGATGACCCTCTTCCACTTCCCTCCCTCAGAGGTATGATTTTCCCTTCTTTTTTCTTTCCCTGCCTGACTAAGCTGCCCTAGCTATTTGTGCTCTCCTTCCCTGAAGAAACTGTGGCTGTCCCACCCTGTCACAGTCTGATATTTTGCTGCTGGCTCAGCACAGGAACCTGAGGGAAGGGTCAAGATCGCCCTTCAACTTAAACAACTGAAATGGGACTCTAGGCTTTTTGAAATTTAAAAATAACAAAACATTTTATTCAGCATAGATGGGAAAAGATCAGGTGAAATCAGGGGTAAGATTTCTGAGGTAACTTAATAAAGAACTCTGAGATAAATCAGTACATGCACAGACTTCATATTTTTAAGCAATTGAGAACTTCTTAAGCTTTTCACAGTGACTTAGAATCTTTAAGATGAGAGGCTTTTGTTTCAGTGTTTTCTCAACACACCGGTAAACTTTTTTTTTGAGAATTCACTGACTCTTTTAGTTTCCTGAAGGGTTGGGATACTCTATCCTGTACCCAAACTCCTTCACTAAACACACCAGTACTCTTCTTGAGCTTCTTCTTGAAGCATATCAGTACTCTTCTTGACCCTTTTGGTTTTAAAAGGCAGTCTCTAACCATGCCACTCTTCAAATCTCCCTGTTTTAACTGGGTAGAGAAATCATTCTCTCTCTAGAAGATCTATCCCCTTTTCTTGGCCCAAATAGGACTCCCTCTTCTGTGCCAACCTCCCCAGTACTCCATCTGTGTTAAATTGCTCTCAGTCGGGGCAGAATTCAGACTGAATTCTCCTCAGCATCCAGTTCAGAAGACTTTCTCTGATCAACTGATTCTAACTAATCAGATCTCTTTGAGCAGCCTGTCTCTCAAGGCTCTCTGGCTCTGTGAAGAATTAAGCCTCCACAGTCCTTTACCTGTTTGTACAGCACTTCTAAGCTTTTAAAAGTGCCGTTCGTCACACCTGCCCTTTTTCCAAAGAGCTCATTTGTAGTTTAACCTTACATTGCATCCTTCAGACCGACATGGCTGCCCAGATGATTGTGTCCTTGTGACAGCCCTTATAATCTCATACTTCAAACTTCAGTGCTCTTTATAAATATATGTTTGTTGCATAATGTAGTAGTAAAAGGTTTGGATTATGATGACCCAGGTTCAAATCCTTCACATCCGTGGGTGACCATTGTTAAGTACCATTCTCTTACCATTTAATCTACCTGCCAGAAATATTGTGTGGATAAAACAGAGAAGGGAAGAACATGTATGCTACCCTAAGCTTGGAGAAAGGTCTGGAGAACTATTGAACAGATAATTATACACAGGTGTTGCTAATTAGAGGATTTTGGAAAGCTTTAGTGTTTGTGGAAAACCTGAAAAGCATTTTATCATGCAAACAATAAAATGTTTTCTTTTAGGTTGACTTTACAGCAAAGAAAGCGTGTACTGAAAGATCAGTATTTTATTTATTGATGAAAATGTTTGTTACAAGTAACCATCCTCATTTCAAAACATCAACAAAGAAATTGATTATTAAGGTAAGCCTTTGCATTGAGCTAGTCATCAGAATATTTCTATTTCCACAGAAAATGGTTGACATTGAGCTGGGGGATTTAGGGCTCAGCAATATAAATGAACACCATGTTTGATATCTTGTTCTGTTCTGAGTCACTCATAGTATGCTTACCCAATCCAAAGAAATTGTTTCAGTCAGATTTTACTTGACCTTTTTTGTTTTTGCTGGGTTTTGTTGGAAAGTGACATGATCTTGGGGAATATAAACTATATGAGCCACGCTGGTGTAGTGGTTAAGTGCGTGGACTCTAATCTGGGAGAACCGGGTTTGATTCTCCACTCCTTCACTTGCACCTGCTGGATGATCTTGGGCAAGCCATAGATCTGATAAGCGCTGTTCTTGAAAAAGAACAGTTTCTGTCAGAGTTCTCTCAGCCCCACCTACCTCACAGGGTGTCTGTTGTGGGGAGGGGAAGGGAAAGGAGTTTGTAAGCCGCTCTGAGACTCCCTTGGGTAGTGAAGGGCGGGGTATAAATCCAATCTCTTTCTCTTCTTATATTGCTTATGAAACGGGGTTTTTTTACACTGCACTTGACAAGCTTCGAATCAGTTCTCTGATACGACTGATATTACCATATTGGGACTCTGTGGATTCAGATTATGTTCCTTGTGACCATTGACCAGTAGCTTGACCTGCTGCCTGAAGTCCTACTGTTGGCAATGAAGTCTTCTGTGGATCAGAGGTTCAGGGGCAGGGAGGTTATATAGACCACATGTGGGTGATTTTTAGGCAACCTGCTATATACTTCTGTAGCATTTCTGAATGATTGAGCAGTGCTATTAGGGAAACCTAGGTAATTGGAAACCAGGCCTGTAGCCCAAGTCCATGTTTTCAGAAGCTAGGTCTATCCAAATGGCTAAATTGCAGCCAGAGGTGGTTAGACCTGGCATCCTGGTGTCTAGGTCTACTCCCATGCATTTAGTTCTGGAACATTTAAGATCCTTATGGAGACAATTAGGTTGTTCACATGAACAAGTAGGACTATTAGTTTAGTTTTGAATTTTTTTTGCTCAGACTTTCATACGTCATATGTCTCTCTGGGCGTTGCTAGGCAACCACAACAGTATTGTCAGCCTCCAAGCCTTGGTTTCTGTCAAAAGGCAGGGGTAAAGGGCCCTTTCCAAGATTGTTTTAGCCTTTGAGGGAGGATTCATTGGGGCCTGGCCTGGCAGAAAACATCAGGGAACTTGTTACCACAAAGCTTGCATGTCTCATCCAGGCCTGGCTGCATGCCGTTGTTCAACAGCAGGTAGGCCACAAAACTCTATGTAGCGCAGTGGTTAGAGTTTCAGTTTAGAATCTGGGAGATCCAGGTTTGAATCCCCACTCTGCCATGGTGCTTACTGGGTGACTTTGGGGCAGTCACACCCTTCCGGCCTAACCTATCTCACAGGGTTGTTTTGAGAATAACATGGAAGAAAAAGGAATAAAAATCCAAAAGATAAAACAATAATATGAGCTGCTGTGGGTCCCCGTTGTGGATGAAAGCAGGGTATAAGTTAAATAAATAAATAATAAATAAAGCTGGAGATGGGGGCAGATAAATTGTAGGTTGGTGGGTGTGTGAGAAGTAAGCAGGAAAAGGGATTGAGCTATAGGGAAAGGAAAAGAGGAAGTAGGGGGCTAAATGTAGTGCTCCTCCCCGCTTGTAACATACTAATGTCATAATTACTTAAAAAGTGATGTGTGCTTTTTATTCTTAGCCCCACCATTGCTTAAAGTTTATCCTCTCTTATTCTAATTGTGTAGTTAATAACTCTATTGATTAAATATATTAAAGATTACTTCCTTAACATAACATAAATGGAGGCTGCTAATAAACCTCTATCTAGTAAGAATCATTCGATCAGGTTTATTGTTTTCAACAAAAGGCCATAACAACCAGGACCTAATTTACAAATGCAGATTTGAATGAGTACAATTATTTGGAATATGGCAACTACTCAAATAAGTCTCAGCCTAAGTTCCTTACAAATGATTGCCAAGCCAACATATAATATTTGATATGAAACTGCCAACTCAAGCATCTGCCAACACTAATTACCTTTCAGTTCAGTGAAGACTTCACATAAGAGGAAGCCCTATCAACTGTCCTGTCCAAAAGGGGGACATCTGGATCTCTTCTGGGGTTTGTGCTTAGAGAGAGTACAATAATAAAAATGTCTTCCACCACTTTGGCTGCCCAAGAGCAGGATCTTGTTACATAAGCATCCTGGCCTGTCAGTTTTCAGTAGCAATTGTCTGCGAGGTTTGAAAGTGAAAGAGTTCTTTCATTTACAAATTCAGCTGAAGAGTCTTCATGACAGAGTAGTTAACATACTTAAATTACAGGTGAAAAGTTTAACATTTACACAGCTGCTAGATCAGACTTGGCATTAACATATTGAATCCACAGGCTGAGCTAAAATTGAGGGGTATGCAAATACCCCCCTTATCTTTTCAGGGGATTTTTAAAGGCTTTTTTTTTTCCTGTGGAGGGTGCTCCATGGAAGAGGTGTACTCTTCTGACATGCACTTAACCCACATTCTCATCAAACCTGGCATTAAGGTGATGACAGCAATCTATTATGAGCTTCTTTTGCAGCCTCCCGTGGTCTGCAAATTATACTCAAAATAGTCCTACTTTTTCCTAGTAGCTTTGACTATGCTGTGATGTCACTGAAGTTAGATGAAGTTAATACAGAACCAGAGAAAATGTTACCAGGGTAAAAAAATCCACAAGCCATGTTAATCTGTTGTAGCAAAAGACGTTGCATTTAAGAAGGTAATTCTGACAAAAATTGGTCCCAGAACTGTAGCCTGACATAGTTGCCAACACCAACAAACCAGATCAAATAAGGTGGGTTTATCTCTAGGGGAACATTGCAAGCCCCGCCCTCTTTTGTATGGAAAATGCTTGCTCTTCAACATTTGGCTCAGCATTAGAGTTACCCATTTATAGGGAAGCCCTTTTTTGTGACTTGATGTGTAATTAGATTTCCTTTATTTTTTGTCTGGGATTGCCTTTCGGTGGCTTTTTTCCATCCAAAGGCTGCAAAACATATTACATGACTTGAATTTTGTGAGCTTTTACAAAAAAAACCAGAAATAGTTTTTCAGTTTAAGACAGAACAAAGCCATGCAGAATCCGTAGTTAGAATGCTGTCATCTTAAAGTGATTGACAACAGTGCTATATGCTAGTAAAGATATGTCCATACTAATGGCTGCTGTCATAATTATTGTCTGTTGGTTTTGGTATAAGGGGGAGATGTTGTCCATCTTGGGATTTTTAAAAAAGTTAATATGATTTATTAATATTCTGCCACGCTCGGATTACTCAGAATCTTCTATTTTATTATTTATAAATGTAGCATCTTTCAAGTTCTAAGTGGTAGCTGCCTGAAGTGCTCTTGGATAGTGAAGGGGTTCCAGTATTGTTGATTAACATCGAATTTAGAATAATGATTATAAAACCAATAGCCCTGATCCACGTATGTATGCATGCAGCTGCATGTGTTCAGTTGCAATTTTGCTTCATCATCTGTTTGGCAGCGAGGTGGTTGAGGGTAGGACTAAAAACACTCCTCTGCTCCCCCTCTTGATTGCTATGATTCCAGTTTATTTTAAAGGGCAACATAGGATGCACCCTGGCTGCTGGACAGGCTGGAGAATATGCATGCAGCACCTGGCCATGTATGCTTTGCATCGGTATGCATTTTGACTCTTAACTAAACTAGGACCAATGAATGCTGCCTGTGTTCTGTTTTACCAGTTCAACTGCAATTTATAGCATTAGTAGATTGAGTGAGAAGGGGAATGGACATTTCTGATGAAATTGGCCTTTTGGAGTACTGTATGTAAAATAATTTTTTTGCGGGGGGGGATAGCTTATATTTACATTTTAATGCAATATGCCTTTGAATAGGTGGTCTGTAATTATAATCCAAGTATTCCACCATCTGTTGCTGCAATGTCTTCATATCAAAATTAGACATACTGTTCAAAAATAGCAACTGATAGCATTATATAATTGTTTTCTGACAGGTTTTGCACGACAGTGGGGTATTTCAGTATACCTGGAAGGAACTTGAGCTGTGGCTTGAACACTTGGAGAACACAGTAGAAGCCAAAAAGGAAGCAGTGATTCAGTTTTTGGAAAGGGTAATGAATGTACAAATTAGTCAGATGAAGAGTGCCAAGAATAGCATTAGAAGAAATGTATTACCTTTTGTTGTTGTTGTGTAACATGTTTCAAAGAATCATGAATTAATTCTGAGAGCTCACATCTGCTAGACGTGGAAAGGGAACAAAGAAAATGAGATGTAGGAAAGGCTTTTGTTAGCGATTTCCACTGCAGTAATAGCACTGACAAAGCACGAGACTGTTGCTATAGCTGAATGAAAAAATAACTCTGAAAGGAAAGGCAGATTATGTATCTTCAGGTTAAACTTAATTTTCCCATTGACACTCTCAGTACACAACTGCTTTCTTCTCTTATGGAAACAAGAAGTAAAGCAGGGAAATCATGATCCAGAAATATTACTTCCCAGGAGTTCATAGGGGGGGAAACCTTGATTCCGAGAATCACTGTGGCTTGGATCCTAAGATTCCTGTTTGCAAAGCAATAGTCTTCCTCCAATAGAGACCAACTCTCAATGGAAGAAAGAGTTGGATCTAACCTGTTATTCTTAATTAGTGAACAAGAAGCAAAAGTTGTAGCCACAAGATATTTAAGAATAAAATATTTTTGAAAGATGAGGAATTTAAAAATGTTTTAATGAGATCTGATATTAACAGTCATGGTGGCTTTGCCTATTTGATAAAGTACCTCTTCCTTAAA
This sequence comes from Gekko japonicus, assembly GCF_001447785.1. Lineage (NCBI taxonomy): Eukaryota > Metazoa > Chordata > Lepidosauria > Squamata > Gekkonidae > Gekko > Gekko japonicus. The sequence goes on from NW_015168710.1 coordinate 326,467, forward strand.
TCTTTGTATCAAATAAGCTTTTGATGATGCATTACAAAAATGGTGTCTCTGTATGCAAGAATTGAGTAGTGTCTTACATTTACCTCATAAATGTATATTTACTCAACTATTTATACACTCCCTTTCCCACCAACCAGCAGTCAACAAACAATAAGAACTAAACTATCAATTACGAAGAAAAATCAGCTACCTTACCCTCACAGTAATACAACCCCAGATTAATGATCTCCCAAGTGACTCTCTAAAAAGGATGGCCTTGCATTTTTTCTTGGCCTTGGCCCCTGCCCGGTGGAATGAGCTCCTGTGTGAGATCAGGGCCCTGTGGGATTTATTACAATCCCACAGGGCCTGCAAGATGGAGCTCTTCCGCTGGGCTTTTGGTTGAGGCAACGGGCATCCCCCTCCTTAGGTCGTCCTCCATCTGTAGTCTGGGTCCTGAGATCCTAAATCTTAAAGATCTCTAAAAAACCCTGTTCTAATACCATCAACCACTGAGGTGTCTGGTTTTTTACTAGAGTTATATGGCACATATGAATCATGTTATTTTATACTGTGTTTTAATGTGGTTTTAATTGCATTGTATTTTATACTGTTGGATCCCGCCCTGACCCCGTTAAGGGGTAGGGTGGGATATAAATAAAAATAAATAAAAATAATAATAATAAAAAAACTAACATAGGAGCCTTCACACATCCTTGGGAATGGCATTCCTTAAAGCCAGAGCTAACACTGAGAATGAGCAGGTGTGAACAATGGCCAACCAGCCAACTTGGAGGGTGAGCTCAACCAGAAGGAGTCTCTGGAAATTTCCGAGCTCTCCTTCCAAGTTAAATGGTTGGCAGACTTTGATTTTTGTGACTCTCTGGCTTGTGGATGACACTTGGACCCTCCTGACTGTGCCGTCTCCCAAAGTCTGAATGCCAACAAGTTGCTTAATGTTTCAAGTATACATAGATTAAAGAAAGATGTTGTGACAGATGCCTTATCAGGTAGTTGAAACACTGATTATAGGATTATAAGTGGTCATAAAAATCCCAGGCAGAATTAATCAGTGTGGATAAAAATCCTTTTAAAATGTTCTTACTGTGATCTTCTTTCCCTTCTTTTGAACGAGTAGTTGAATGTCTTTTTAAAAGTTATTATTATTACTTTTTTATTTGACCCAGAGCAGTTACATATGCTCAGACCAGTGGGATATGCAAATATATAATTCTGCTCAGGAGTTGTACCCTTTAGCCTTAACAGTTCGGTGTAGTGGTTAAGAGTGGAGAATTCTAATCTGGAGAACTGTGTTCGATTCCCCACTTCTCCCACATGAAGCCAGCTGGTTGACCTTGGGCCAGTCACAGATCTTTCAGAGCTCTCTCAGCCTCTAAAAACAAGTCTAGCTTGCCACCTTAGCACAGTGCTAAGAGCTACAACTTGCTGCTGCTAGACAATCCTAGGATCTCCTGGCTATTCTACACATAATGCCACACAATAATAATTATTAATTATTATAACAGTGAAGGGTAGAAGCTGGGTGAACTTATCAGGCCCAGACTGAACTTTGATTTTCATTATAACAGTTCCCACTTTTGAAGAAGCATGCTGCTATTCTACTACAAATTACCTGGTCTTTTTGGCAGTGAGAACTATTTTAGCAAAAATGATTCTTTTTTGATTGCATGCACTGTTCTTCTCTGTGAACCTATTGCATAGCATATATGCCTAAAATTGCATTACATTACATTAGAACAGGGGTCCCTAACCTTTTGAGACTGTGGGCACCTTGGGAATTCTGGGACAGGGTGATAGGGTACAAAATGTCTGCTGCAGGAAGGAGGTGGAGCTACACACACAGAGGAAGCCCGAGTACAGGGGAGAAGAGGGGTAATTTTTAAAATGCATTGCAAAAGAGGAGAATGAAGCCAACCCTGTGGTGGCAACTGCTGCCACGTCAGTATTATTTCAATCTGCACAGCCAATCAGAAGTCATGCTAGGCAAGAGCCCCCCCTGCCCCCCCTTTCCAAAAACATTTGGTAGGCATCATGGTGCTCACGGGCACATTGGGGGACCTCTGTATTAAGACCGTATGACTGATGTTCATTTTCCTTTGCAGGTCTTGGTGAAACTGGTGACCAGCCCCTATCCTTACACTGATAAGGCAGCAGATCTTGTCCAAGAAGCCAGTATTCTTCAGGTCAACCTGTTCAAACAAGATGCTGATAATGTCAGCATACCCATCTCTCACATTGATGGTATGCCATCAACTTTGGTGTCCATGGAGTCTTTCTGCAGATGTTCCACTGATACTCTTGAGAATTTTCTGGTGTCAGTTTTTCAGAAATCAAACATTAATTATACTCTTGACAAGTAAAAAGCTTAAGCAATTAATTTGTTTATCTTCATAAACTAAGGTTTTTCTTTTTTAAACTAGATGCGCTGGATATGATTGATGTCCTTGTGGAAGGCAATGAAGGCTTAGATGAAGAAATTGGATCCACTTTAAGTGAAGATATGGTTGTGAGCACTTTTCCATTCAGTGCTGTTGTACCATGTGCTTTAGAAACCAGGAATAAGTTGCTTCTCGAGTGTGATGGAAGCACAAAGGGTACATTCTTCTTATATTTAATTGTTTTGTTTGTAGTAAAATCTACAGATAGTATTACTTGTAACCATTATGGAAAAGATTGTTAAGCAATGGCTTAGTGAAGAGCTCCTGTTGGCTACGGTTTGTTGCCTAATAACTTCATTAAAACATCCGTTCAATTTTAGACATCTTTTTGTCTTTTATTCAGTTTTTGTCATGCTGGAATTAAGAGACTGACTTTCTTTCTTCATGGTCATGAATTCCCCAACTTGAATAGCCTGAGTAAGGAATCTGAAGATAATGATATTGTAAGAGCAGCACATTTGAGAAGCAGATCGGAGCCAATGTGACACAGACCGTTATTCCATGGAGAACTAGTTATCTGAAAGTGAAAGGCAAACATTTCTGTTTTGCCAGGCAAGAGGAAATAGTGTGATGATGTCATTCAGTGATTTTTAAAAAAAAACATATTTATCCTTTTGGAAAACCTGCATTGTAGACAATATAGACCAGACTTCTCTAATATCCAAACAGATTATTTTGAAAACCATTATTTAATTAAACAAAAAACAAAAAACCTTGTGTGCTTTATCTGACTTTTTGGAATCCTGTCAATTGTGTCTCCCAAATACCTTCACTGGTTCCATTTTTTTCCTGTTGTATCAGTTTCCCCCTTTAACTGTGACAATGCCCTGGAATTTTGTAAAGCATTGGTTTAGCCCTATTTTTTTAGTCTGGAAACTGAGATCAATTATCATTGTTTAGGAAATGAAGGTGTGCAGATGGCCTTGAGTACCATTTACATTCAATACATTCTATGTTGCAAGTTTCTGCTGTCTGCTTTTATCCACTAAAACCAGTTCAGTGCAGGCATAGTTAAGATTGTTTGAAATTAATGGCATCTAACTCTACACACACGACAGTGTGATGACTGTTGGATGTCTTTTTAGTTTGGGGGGGATACCAAGTGCCAGAAATGGTTTGGAGTGTAATACTGTTAGAATCCGCTCTGGCACAGTTTGTGCACTTAATTCAGTTAAATACTTCTGACTTGCTAGCTGAAAAGTCACAGGTATGGAAGGTTTGTGTTTTTTTTCAGATTAACAGATCTATCTTTGAACATTTCAAATTATAAACCACAATATCCTGTCTGAGATTATTATTTCTGTTTCTGCAGGAGAAAGTATAGTGGACTATCTCATCACTGTTTGCACTGACCTGCTACATTCTCAAAGAGACCCATTAGCTCTTTGTTTGATGTTTCAACTTTATGACAGAGAACTTCAGTCTCTGAGTTCTTCTAACTACCCTCAACTCTACCAGTTCGGCCGCTACTACTGTCTTTGGATACCACAGCAAACTAAAGAAGCTTTGGTAGGTGAATCCCCACAAAACAACTTGGAAGAGTCAAGGACTGAGGAGGTCAATAGGAGCTGGAATGGACCTCCAACAGCACATTTTTTTAGGTTGACTTGTGTATTTACAGTCTTTAGTGTTATATGAACCATGATTTACTTGTTGTTTTTGTGTTTCTCATTATATGGATTTTTAAAATAGTTCCAGCCACTCAGCAGTGTGTCTGAAGATCGATTCCCATCACTGGATTCATCGTTTTCCTCCTTGTTGAAACACAGTTATGAGAAAGGTGCTGCCTGTCTCTTGGAAGAAGGTGTGAAGGAGAAGTTGAATGAGGCAATTTTACATCTCCAGCCTCAGAAGCTCTTGTTAGCCTCAAAGCATGTCCTGTTGTACCTAAAAACCACAGTGGAAAATTTCAGCAGTGTAAGATATTTTTTTTGTCTCTCCTGCATCCCTTTCTGAGCAACACTAAAATATTAACTACATACATGCTTTCTTTAATATTTTATTCCAAGACTAAGAACAACATCAATTATGTGGCAGCAGATTTGTGCTTTCCACCACAAGTATGAGTAACTGAGAGCTACAGACAGTCTTGACTTCTAGGCTGACTTACTTTGCTGTATGCATATGATGTGGTTTTATGAGTATACATAAAATACCTTCTGTGTGCCTGTAAAAATATAACATGTGGAATGGCCACAAGGTAATAGGACAAAGATGTAATTTCCTTGCTGATTCCTTTTCCTAGTTTTTTCCTCATCCTGGAATGTGTGTCTTTTCCCAGCAGTTCAGCAGCAACTCTGGTCTTTCCTTTCTCATTGACTTTGTGGACCTTCTGAAGAATATATTGCTCAGAGGTAATGAGATAGAAAT
>NW_015168710.1:331291-359667 GCF_001447785.1 Gekko japonicus
TCTTTTTGTGGATATGGAGTCTCTGACATCAGTGGAAACCTCAAATGACAAGGTATTAACTTCGACCTTTGAGCAATTTTGCTCAGTTGTAATGCTTGTGGGCTAACGCCTTTCAGTTTTAGTTGTTTTCCTTCATTAAAGTGGAAAGCAAATTCAAGATTTTAAAAAACGGACTTTGGGTTGAATAATTATAAATTAAATCCCTTTGGTCTTATGGCAGTCTCTTAATTATATGCCTTCACTTACATCCATTTTCCCCCTACAGTGGGCTCATTCAGTTCTTCTATACTGTCGCTTCTGGAAGCAGCTTTAAGAGAAAATGACTCTCAGCTAGCTGGGACCTAGACTGGAAGGAAAGGGGAGGAGCTGGGAGGAACCCGTAGTAGCCAATTATTCTGTGTCCACCCCCCCCCCCTTTACTTGGTTGACAAGTAAGCTAATTCAGTGTTTGAAGGTGTAGCCTCCACTAGGGATATAATGAGTATACAGTATGGATAAAAGTATTATTTATCGTATGCTTATTTGTCCTATGACCGTTAACCCTGTGATGATGTCTTTTGTTGTAACTCTTTTTGCTGCAGATACTGGATATCTTGCTCCCTTTGGTCTTCAAACACCCTACACTGGAGAGTTGGTTCCTGGCTGTAGAACAGCATTCTCTTCCACATCACAATTTAAGCCCACTTGCAGTGAAGCATCTCTCTGCTCATCTGAATAACTGCATCCTTGAGTTGCTGAGGGTGGGCTGTCCACTGTTACAAGCCAGGAATCAACTGCTTGTGATCTCCAGATACTTTGAAGCTGTCACTAAAACGGTCTTGAAAGAACTGCACAATGGGAGAAGAGGAGGAAGTAAGACATATTTCACAAGGTCACAGCAGCTAGAGGCTTTGCAAGATCTGCACATGTACATGGACTCCCAACAGATAGAAGAAGTCACATTGGCTATGCTGCAGGTTCCTAAAGCAAATCTAGCCACCAAGAAATCTGAAACTTCCTCTGGCAAGAAATCATGCCTGAGTGCTTACGGAGAGATTCTAGTGCAGCTTCTCACTGAGAGCTACCAAAGAGGGTCCTTGAAGGGAGACTTCTTTTTTTCAAGAGAGCACATTCAAGGGGTGGGAATTCTTTTGTCTACAGCAGCCACAGAGGAGTTGGAGAAGGTCTTCATGCATGCTATAGAGAAAGAGCCTGTCTTTGCCCAGGCAGTTGGAGTTGATACTCAGATTTTCTGCCTGAATCATGCAACAGAAACTTCCCTTTCCATTGCTGCTTTGCTGATTCAGTATTGCCGGACTCATCTGCTGCAGTTTGAGCTGTGGTGTCTGAAGCATGGGACCGGCGAGTACTTGAGACAAAACATGGGCTTATTTCTGCCACTCATCAATATGTATTTGCAGTGTCAAGAGCAGCATCGTTTTACACACCCATCAAAAGGTAACAGACAGCTTACTGATTAGTCCTCACATATGCCTCACATATGGTTCTTTAGGAGTTGTAAATATTTTGAGTCTAAGGCCTAGCTCACACATGCAGGAACAGAGGCCACAGATCTAAAGTGGCAGAATGGACCATCTCTTTGAAATGGAAATGGAAAGTCTTGGGGGATCGTGTTGTGGAATGGCCCTATATTAAAACCTCCTTGCAAACAGAAAATCAGCACAGCCAGAAAAGAGATGAGTTAGAACCTTTCTACTTATTCTGTTAGCTTTCTGTCTGCTTTGAGTTTGTATTAAGATAAAAAGGAACATTCAAAGGTGAAATCCACCATCTGCATTGTGAAGTGGTTCAACCCATTTTTACCAGACTGCTACTTCCTTTTTCTGTATATGTGAAAAAGGCCTTTGTTTATTGGGGGAGGCAATCTTTTGCCTCCACCCTTTTATTAAATCTTCAGGGTAGCTTACAGAATCCATAAAACAACAGTCAGTTGACAAAAACTGCAGTAAAAGCTGTAGAAAAGAGTCCAGTAGCACCATGTTAGGCAGACCATCTATCTGCAGTAAAAGCTGTAAGAGCAAATCATGAACTGGAGATCAGTTATGAAGTAAAACTGGGGGTGGGGGGGACAGTAACAATCAATTATAGTCCAATTACTAAGGGCAGAAAAGAGTTTTAAATGCCAGTGTTATGAATACTATTAATATATGTGTGTCTAGTCCTAAAAATGTATCTACTTCTAGAAAATGAGCCAGCTCATGACAAAATCTTTTTTCCTAAACTCTAAGGCTTACAAATACATGTCAGTTTTATTAATTTAAAAATGTCTCTTAAAATCGTTTGCTGCAGTTCAGCTTGTCATTTATATCTAGCCTATAACATTATCTGATTTTGTCAGATGGTTTCTCATTTCTGAGACCTGTGTGTCTCAGCTGTTTTCCTTCAGCCTCCCCCCCCCCCATTATTTGGGGTGGATCCAGCAATTTGCTCGTACAAGGATCACAGACCTTTCAGTTTCTACTTCCACCAGCAGTACCTTCCGCTCTTGGGAAAGTTGATTCCCAGGGTCAAAGGACTTTTTGTGGAATAATAGCCACAGAGGTTGGTAAGCTGCAGTGAGGAAGGAAATAGGCACAATCCCTTCCTTCTCTTTCTCCTTCCCCATCAACAAAGCTCCACAGACAGAAAAGAACTTTTTACTGTGTAAGTAATTTCACAAGATGTTTTTAGATTATTTAACAGCAAGCATTTTGTGAATTTTTACAGCTGATTTTGAATACCATTTTTTTAATGGTAGCAAACATGCAGTTAGCTTGTCAACCATCAGCTTGCTGCCTTGTTTGTTACATAATTCCCTGACACAAAGGCCATGTTTATTAGTCCAAAATACCAGGTAATGCCTATAATGATCAAAAAGGGGAAATTATTTTACATATTACATTTCTCCATTGGTGGTAGGAGGGTGTTCTGCAAGTGAGTTACTTTTGTTGCATGCTCCAACATGCTCTATTTTCATTGGCTAGCTAATTTGTCCCATCCAGTAGGGTGAGGCCCCTCCCAGCTTCAGTGAACACTGGATAGTATGAAAAGAGCTCTCAACCAAGTTTGCTTGGCACAGCCCGTTAAGAATCCTGTTCTATTGGATATTTCATCTGCTGGGAGAGAATATTTCACCATGGTCTCTCTTGGCCTGGTAGATTTACTGCTGTGTACAGCAGGAATCTGGTATTTTATTTGAAAGACTTTAAGCTGTACAATATTGTGCACTTCTTCTTGCTCATCTGTAAGCCTATGACATTCCATCCTGTAGCTGATTTTTTATCCTTCTTCCCTACAGTTTCTTCAGCTGTTCTGTGTGTTCTAAGAGAATCTTTGTGGCCAGAACTGTTGGAAATATTCCTGAATACAGATGTGTCAAAGCCATTGACAGATGAGTGTCAAGTTCTTTCCAAGATACTGCCATCTTTACAAGTGGAAGACTTGAAAAATCTAGTTGAAATGTTACCTGTAGCTCTTGATGCAGTGGGAAGTCTTGAGCAGTAAGTCCATGTAATTTTTGAGTCTACATTGTGACCATTGCAACTAACCATCAAAACTTTTATTCCAAATCCAAATACCTTTATTGGAATAAACTAAACTTTTATTGGCACTGCCATACACAAATATGATTTACAATATGTTGACTCATAAGCATTGTATAAAACAGCCAGTTATTTCAGAAGTGTATAAATTGTCATTAAAAGTGAGCTAAAAATGTTAAAAATTGTCCTCACTTGGCTTCAAGGTACTTCGGCTTTTCCTGAAACAAGAAGAGAGTCTGTCTACGTTCTGTCAGACCAAATCCACTTTTTCTGTCTCCTTGGGGGAATGGCAGATAGAAAATACCAGTTTAGATTAAAAAAACTTTGTGGATACTTTGAAAACCTAATGCTCAAAGCTTTTAAATTTGGAAGTTGGCTAGATCAGGCAACAGAGATTTCTTTCTTGAGTGCTGCCCAGTGCCAGTTATTAAAGAGAGATTGTTCTTAATCCTTTACCAGAATAGAGGCTTGCAACCTTTATACAGAATAATTGGACCAACAAAATCTTGTGGTGGTCCTTACATTAAACCTAATAGTGGGTCTGTCTTTAATTGGGTAGAATGATCTCATAGTACAAAGTGTCTGCAGTATTCTGGAATGGCTGACCTCCTCTGTAAAAATGCTATCAAGTATCACTTCTCCTTGCAGCCATGTAGTAGTGAGGGAAGAGCATTGGTATTAAAACAACAGGACGGCATTATTGATCTGTTCATATTTCTTGCAGCTGGGTGGCTGCAGATGCTGTTTCAAGAGCACTGGAGAGCTCTGAAGAGAAGGTGTATTCCTGGAAGAAACGCTTACTAGCTGTCTGTATCAAATGGTTAATTCTCACTTACAGCAATAGCAAAGAACAAGAAACTCATTCAGAAATGGAGACTGCCATGCTGTCAAGGCTAGAAGAATTACTGGTGAGGACTGGGGGTTTTCTGCTTGTGTATCCTTCCTTTTTTTCTCTCCGTATCCTTTTGCACAGGATGGTGAGTTGCAAGCACAACAGCAGCTGAGGAGTGTGATTAAAACAGACAAACAGAAGTCCAGTGGCACTATAAAGACCAACACAATTTATTCTAGAATGAGCTTTCAGGAGACAGAGCTCGCTTCTTCAGATACAATAGGAATGCCATGAATTTCAATACATGCCCACTAGGGAGCGCATAAGCACAACTATTTGCACGTTAATGTGCAAGCTTCCTTGCAGTCTCCTCTGCTTTTCCTCTACTCACAGTGTCCTTAAATACAGTTCCAGCTGAGAGGATGACAACAATAACAAAGATAAATAAAAACAGCAATACATTAAACCAAGGTACTAAAAATGAAATAGCCAAATGAGCAAAAAGTATTAAACAGCAACAACTAAAATCCATTTTGTGGCTCATTCAAAACTAACTTAAAACCTTAGAACCTTAAAAGCAGCCCTAATATAAAAATAAAATTAAGAACATCAATAAAAATATCAAAAAATGTAGACTTTCTTTGAAAGCTAATTTTGGGGAGAGAGTTCATTTAGCCTCAGTCTGGGGCACCCAGTGAAACTGATGGGCAGTAGATTCAGGACAGACAAAATTACTCAATGAGTAATTAAATTGTGGAATTCACTGCTAATGGATGTAGTGATTGCGAAGTGCATGCACGGCTTTAGACAGATTCATGGATAACAGCCCAGAATATCTACAGCAACTAATGAACTGTGGCCGTGAAAGCCTTCGACAACATATCGTGGAGAACAGTTTTATCAGTGGCCACCAGTGGTGTCTAAAGGGAACCTCCATATTCAGAAGCAGTAAACATCTGAAAACCAGGAGGCAACATCGGGGGAAAGGCCTTAGTCTCTACACCCTGTTTGTTTTGCTTCCAGGGTTGGCCATTGTGTGAAACAGGATTCTGGACTTAGATGGACCACTTGTCTTGAACCATCATGGTTGCGGTTCTGTTTCCCTATACATGAATGTTTCTTTCTGAAGCGGGCTCATAGCATTTGGTTTAGACAGTCACTGTAACTTTCAATGCTTGTAGGTAAATCCAGTTGGTTTTAATGGAAGTTTGTTCTAAGAAAAAGACTGGAGTTGAGAGATGCATGCAAAGCCGAAGGTACATATGATGTCCTTGAGAGTCAGATTTTTAAACAAATTATGCATTGGTGTAATACATTACCCTTTATTGGTGTTACTTTTTTGGTGCGTTGGCTTTCATATATGCTAGTTCAAAAATTCAAAATAAGGGCAGAGGTTACTGAAAGTTTTAATATTTTATCCCTTTCACCATAGTATATGTTAAATGTTGTGCTGTGTTTCCTACCAATCCAGCATTCAGTAACTGAAGTGGTTCCAGAGGACTGGCATAATTTTGTGAAGATGGGACTCAAGTAAGCAAATTTTATGATTCAGCTGTGGTGCATTAAACACTTGGTGCTTTTATAAAGAGCTAGTTGCTAAAACACAACTTTGCTGTCTTCTAAATACCCTCTCTAACATAGAAATAGGAATTCTCGTACCTATGCAAATCATCTCTCTCATTAAAACTTGGCATTTTTCATTTCTGCTAAAGTTGTGACTAGTGATGCCAGAAAATTCAGAATTATCTGGTACAGAATACAAATTTGCATAGTTTGTAATGCTGGGGTGTGTAATAAGTGCAACATAATTTCCCTGAGTGCTCAGAGTGTACAACAGAACTCTGCGTGTGCAGAGTGTGGTGGTCAAGCCCTAGGAAAGTGCAAGGGGAAAGATGATTTGTAATCCTTGGGCTTGTCTAACTGTAAACAGGAAAGCTCCAGGAAAGCTGAAAAGCTATAGGCTAACTCTATTTATTTTATTATCTGGTTGTTCTTTTCTTCCCTGGCTTTTAGTTTCTTGGCCATTTTTGGTTCATGGTGGGGAGGCAAAAATATTCTCCCCTGAAGCTTCATTCAGCACATTGCTAGGATATCATTTTACAGGGAAAAGCACATTTCGTTCAGTGTGTTCCCTGATTATGCTTGTAAGTGCTGACTCAGTTCCAAACAGAGCTGAGGGAAATGTGCTTGTGGCCAGTTGCAAGTGCAAGACACCATTGAATGGTGATTTTGATTTTCCCAGTTGCAGTTACCATTGTTCTTGCTGCAAGACTTGTCAAATTTGAACCTCATTTTAAATGAGTACCTTTCTGTTGATCCGGTCAGATATAGGTTCTATAAAGATGCTTTCCTTGTATGCTGGTATGAACATGGGGTTCACTGTTAGTTAAAATAGTTCATGAGAGGCACTGGGATGTTTGGAGAAGATGCTTGAGCAAATGCTGTGAGGTGTTGCATTACCTGAATAATGGATATTACCTGAATATAAGAAAGTACAGTACAAGCATAGGATTTGTGATCTGTTGCAGAACCTCAGCTATACTCTTCCATTTTGCTGTAGTTCTTTTGACTTGGCTGCAAACATGAAGGAGGTGTTAGGAAAAATTGTACAAGGAAGTATAAGGTTGAGTAGGACATTCAACTCTCAAGAAATGGACCTTTAGTATTCTAGCTAGTTTAGTATCCTCCCCAGCCCAGAAATCCATCATTCCCCAGTCTTCCTGCCCTTCATGTCTTCTGTTCATTTGGTCACTGACAAATAAAATCCCAAATCTTTGAAAACACAGCTGTTGGAAGCAGGATAAATTATGTGAAATAAGGGCAAATTTTGCTCAACAAGGTCATAAGATTGAGGTTTCTAGTCCAGAATCCACATTGTTTTATTTGGCATTAATCGTGTCGTGAATAATATGAAATGATCCCTTTTCAGTCTTCATTTAATCCTTGTTGTAGGAAGTACAGTCATCTAAAGTACAACTGGACCACTCACAAGCCAAGCCAGTATCTGGGGCATAATTCTTTTCTTCATTAGCTTTACTAGCAAAGTGAAATGGGGTGGTTGTTTTTTTTTTGGGGGGGGGGGAGTTGTTTTTGGTTTCACTATCTTTTAATCTCTTTCTCCAAGGTACCGTTATAAGGACGAAGATTTCATGAAAACTCTAAATGCAGCTATAAATTTGTTGTACCAGAAAGAAATGTATCTTAGTCAGAGATTAGTCAAGCCATCCATTCTTTATATGATGATCACGCAACACTCTTTATTTTTGTCAACAATGCTGAGGTCAAGAGAAGACGCTGACATGAATGTTCATACAAGAGGTATCTGTCCCTTTTTGTTTCCTGGTGTGTCTATATATAAACCAAGTGTCTTTCAAATGTTGTTTTTAATCTCTCCAGTTATCAGCCCACCTACGTATTTTCTGAGCTGTTCTATCTGGAACATGATTATTTTAGCATTGGATCTACACAGTTTAGCTCCCCTCCTTCATTAACATTGCATTTTTTTTCTCTGTATGTCTTACTCAGTTCAGATACTTGCTCTTGCCATGATTCTGAAATACTGAAATCATTCAAAGTACCCATGTTTCACAAAGGGAGTAAGAAATGCTGTTTGATCAAATTGTTATGAGGAATGCTTGCACTGCATTTACATGAAACCACACATACCACAGAGGCACAGGAAACAACAGAGATCCAATAAGCGCAGAAGACACATTTCTTGATGATGATGAGATAAATCCCACCTCAATTTGAGCCCAAAGACCTTCATCAAAGAAGTATAATAAAATCTGAATAATAATTGGATAATGATTAACTACACCATACCCACATGGAGAGCCAGTGTTTGGTTAGAATGCTATATCTGGGAGACCAAGGTACAGATCCCCCCTCTGCCATGCGAGTTTGCTGGGTGACCTTGAACCAGTCACTTTCTCCTGGCACAACCTACCTCACAGGATTTTGTGAAGATAAAATGGGGGAACCATGTGTACCACTGTGACTTCCTTGGAGAAGGGGCAGGATAAAAACATACTTAAATAAATGGTAATCATGAATAGACCATGCTGCATAGGATAAAACATGCAACAACAAATTTCAGTGTATTTATAAATGCAATGAAGTAATTGCAAACATATACTGTGTGTGTCTGTTAAGTGCCATCAAGTTGCTTCCAACTTATGGCAACCCTATGAATTAATTACCTTCAAACATCCTATCATTAACAGCCTTGCTCAGGTCTTGCAGACTGATGGCTGTGAGTGACTTCCTTTGTTGAGCCAATCCATCTCATGGTGGGTCGTCTTCTTTTCCTGCTGCCCTCAACTTTTCCTAGCAGTATTGTCTTCTCCAGTGACTCTTGTCTTCTCATAATGTGACCAAAGTTCAATAGCCTCAGTTTGGTCAGTTTACCTTCTAGAGAGAGTTCAGACTGGATTTGATTTATATTTTTTGTGGTCCATGGTATCCATAAAACTCTCCTCCAACACCACCTTTCAAATGAATCAACTTTCTTCTTGTCAGCGTTCTTCATTGTCCAACTTTCACACCTATACATAGGATGAATTACCTTGATCTTGGTCGCCTGTGACACATCCTTACACTTAAAAATCTCTTCTAGCTCCTTCATGGCTGTCCTTCCTAGTCTCAATCTCCTTCTGATTTCCTGAGTTGCAGTCTCCCTTTTGGTTGATGATGGAGCCAAGGAATAGAATGCTGTCTGACCTTGGGGTTCCATCTTCCGGCACTATTTTTTTTCCATTTTGGAGTGTCTCTTCGTAGGTTTTTTGAGGTAAGAGATTATCAGAAGTGGCATACCATTGCCTTCTGCACAGTACTAACCAAGGTTAGCTGAAGTAGCACTGCCAATGTCTATGATAGATCCTCTGTCAGTGTCACCTTCCACAACTGCTGCTGCCCAGTAGCTACCCTTCAAGGATTCCTCTGCCCCCATCACCAGTGGAACTGTCCGTTCTCTTCTGCTGACGTGGCTGTTGATCCCTAAAGGGAGGGGATACACCTTAGTCTGGTGTCTCCGCCTCTTGACAGAGTCTAAACTCCTTTTGGAATTGTTCTCAGCTTTGCTGACACACAGACCCCGTCACCACATTAAGGAACATGTCCAAGAGGGGAAAACATGCACTAGAAGTATATAAAACCAAATGTAAACTCCACCTCACCTCCTAAAGAATAAATAATAGTTAAAATGCATATACTGCAACCAAATCTAACAGTTCCCAAAACAAAACGAATATAAATAGGTGCTTAATTCACGTGGCTTAACCAAAACTCGGTGGTTTTAAATTAGAGTGATGATTGGAACGTGTTGCATGTTCATCTTATGTTGTTTGATTGGTCATTATCTTTACCATTCAAGGTTTTGAGTAATTAATAACATATTTTTGTGTCAGTTGTCTGGTGAAGAACTAGCTGCTCAAAACATGTTGGCCATATAAAGTCTGTGTCAGTATTTTTTTTTTCTCCTGGGCCTCTTGAATCCACCTTTTACTGTTTTATATGGACGTTACTTCTTGGTATTAAATGAACTTGAAAATAATCCACTCATTTTGGATGGCCGGAAGTCTTAATCCAGGTAACTACTGTTTGTCAGTTACCCTGAAAACCTCAGCTTTCTCCCGTCTTTGATTACTGACTGGTCCTTATGGCTGTAGCAGAATAATGCTGTTAGCTCAGTTGAAGATGTAGGCAGAGCTAAGATGGAAGTAACAGGACTACATGGACTATGATGTTAAAAGGGTCTCAAAAGAAAGGACCCAGGAAGACCAGGAAAAAAAACTGTATACAAATGAGTTGATTAGCTCTCAGAACCAGCAGTCAGCACAAGTGCAGAGGTCTGTGACTTCCCATGTCAGAGCAGATGAGAAAGGGTGAACATAAGTTAAACCCAATAAGTCTTCACAAATAATTGCTGTGGGAGTGAGGTAAGAAGTCTCATCTCTCCTAACAAATGCCCTTTGACATTTTAGGGGAAGGTCCTCTATGTATTAAAAGAACATGGATTCTGCGAATTGAAAGTATCTGCTAGCCTTATTTTTAAAAACTGTATAAACAGGATTATGACAAAATGTTACTCATAGTGTAGCTTATATCTTGCTGTTGACAGTTGGAAATCACTGGGAAGTTTTCCTGCTTGGCCCAAGTGAATGAAAGGGAGCTGGGCAAGGAAAGTTCTTGCGTTGCTCCACTCATAACTGTGTACAGGAAAATTTTGTCGCCCCCAAACCTTATTGCCCCAAGGAGCAGCTGGAAAAACCTTTTAAAGTGTTAGGTTTAGGAACAAAGTCATCTTGAAAACAGGAAATATGTGTTTCTATTTTGCTTCAGAGGCATTAGTGGACATACTGTTGACTCTTGTGAAGCGCTGCCCTGAAGTGTGTGAGAGTAACCATTTTGCTGTGCTGCTCGGGGCCTATGGTGCAACTCTGAGTGTTGTAGGTAAGTCTGTCTCTTCTTGGAATATATGTAGGTTAAGAATTCATAATGTCGAACTAGGATGGCCAACCCGTGGCTGTAGTGCAGGCACCTGCAATTTCTGGATGCTTCAAGAAAATGAACAGAAATGGAACTAAAAGAAGAATGATTTCATGTGCACTTAGGGATGCAAGTGAACGAAGCCTTCTTTATCCCAATTCTGTTCTCTCCAAGTAATAATGAAAGGAGAAAAGAGGAATCTTGGGGGGCTGTGTGTTTGTTTAAGAAGTAGTAGGCTACTAGCTGAAGGGACTTGGTATTTGGGGTCCTTAAGAGGGGGTAGTTATGGGAATTGGGGCTAATTAGGAAAAGGGTAAGCAGAGCAGTGACTTGGTGGACATTGGGTGGAATGTCATGTGTCTTTTGTGTCATTCAGGAATATAGGGTCTCTTATGTGTGACTCTGTGCTGATTCAAATTGGCATGTAAACTATTCGATGTCTCATCAGTAAACCATGCGACCTACCTTCAGCAAAGAGTATTGTGTTTGAAGTGATGTTGGGCAATATAAAAACTCTGCTGAGTTTAAGCGGCAATTGCTGTTTCACACATGCAAGCCCTCATTTAACATGGCAGTGATCAAGTAATGCAAATGCTTCTGTGAACTCACTCTGAGACTTAGGATGTATCCACAGATCATTGAATATTATGCTGTCATTTCACTATAACAAATACCTCCTGGATTGTCTTGTCCATACAAGAAAATCCACTTGTGAATTATCACAGTGGCACAATAGAGGCTATTTTTACACGAAGTTTTATTCAGACAGGCAGTCTTTGAGAAGCAGCCATCAATGTGTGAATGTAACCTTGTGGCCTCCTCAGGTACATACCATATTTATCTTCTCCTTTTTTTAGACCAGAAGATATTGCTGCTGCTGAAGTTGTATGAAAAGAATGGTCTAAGTCTTGTAAATTTCAGGTTAGATTATCAGCATCTTAATGTGTTATATGGCTACTGTGCTTGCAGTGTGTCAGTTTAACTTTGCTGTGGATTATTTGCCTGTGGCTGTCACGTGCTGTGAAGGTCGGTGTCTTAAACAGAACTAGCAGGATATAAAGCTTGACCAGTGTGGTCTCTACCCCAGCCCTCTACCTGACAGACTGAACTCAAGTGGCTTCTGAATGTAATAAATTCTGCATTCATGAGGGAAACGGAAAAAGAACAGTAACTCTTATTTACTCCCAGGGACAGGGGATGATTCAGAAAAAAGGATAGAAACTAATTACAGGTATAACACAGTGTTGCTAGGCCCATTCATTTATAAGATTACAGTTGATAATTTGGGAGTGTAGAAAGCAGTTAGCAGACAGGTGTGTGTTCTTGAGGTGAACATTGGCTGTTTGAGAGAAATTGGGGCTTTGAGACAGCTTCAGTCTCTTCATCAAGCTAGCCTGCTTTATCACAGAAGACAGGTTCTGAGACTTCCAAAGTCTCTCCAAACTCTGGAGACAGTTTAGCCTGCTTACACACAAGGCAGACTTTGAGACAGGGTCCCTCCAGTCTCTGTCTGTCTGAAGACTCAGCCCCTATCTGATTAAAAACTAAGGAGTCTCTCTCACTCCCTCCTTCCCATTTCTCTCCTCCAGCCCTTCTAGGGAAACTGATTGGCTGCTAGCTGCTCTGCTCACACATTAAAAGGACTAAAGGAGACTTAGGATTTTTTTTCCAGAAAAGGGAAGGATGATTGCCTGTCCATCACACATGCCACATCCAAAAAAGCTATTACGCAAAAGGCATTTTGTGTTCCAATATAGAATTAAGTCCGAGCATAGGTAAAGGCACTCCTTAGGCATTATCTCATATCTCTACCCTGATCCAGCAAAGGTTACATAGGGATCAGAACTGTCAATCTATGGGCTCCCTCTCTCTTGAGGCTCAGCTGGTACCTACTTTACATCCAGCTGAAAATGGACAATGTTGAGAATAACCCATCTCCTGCCACTTGCTCTGGCTACTCCAGTGGTTGTGGAATATGCCTAGAGTTATGAAGCCCTCTTAACTTCGTTCATGACAGCAGTAGCTTACTTTTGCATTACTTCCGTTCTCAAACACGTCAATATGTTACTATTAGTAACTTAACAGTAGGCTACTGCTGTATTTGAAGCAGCATAAAGGATGACTCCTTAGTCTCTCCTTTATTCTTGCTGCCTCCTCTGTTCATGTTCACTAGCTGAAAGCAAAGTGGATCCCCTAGTGCAAAGAGTTGTGCAAGTAATTTGGGCTGCCATCTCCCAAGGAGATGGGATTGGGCGGTTTTAGCCCTTATACCCTTATATAAGGGAGGTCTTAGCCATGCGTACCATGCTTTTGCCTGCAAAGGTGAGGTTGATGGTAACAAGAGATGGCACCTCACCTTTGGAATTCTATTCCCCCTCAAGGCCCAGCTGGAACTTGTTTTACCTCCTGCTGATAGTGGACCACTCCAGTGCTCAAGGGAAGCAGATGTGGGTTATGCAGCCCCTAGAGGTAGGAAAGAATTTATGGTTGCCACAAGATTGCCACAAAAATTGTTGCATTGCCGGAGTGTGTTGCCTTTTTGCAACCGGGGCAGGTGACAGTGGCTGAGGAAAGGCATCTGAGATCCTGGCCCCTAGTTCAAAGCAATGGAAGAAGGATTTTTCATTCCCCCCCAGCTCAAGCTTTGTCTTGTTTTGCTTTTCCATCCCTCAAATAAATAACATAGTCAATAAAATTGTGTTGAATGGTGAAGGCATTGTGTGGTGGCTACTGAAAATAACTGTGTGTTTGACTTGATTATAGTAATTGATATGCTTTACAGAAATCTCTTTGGATGTAGGGAGAGTTGTAGCCTTTTTCTCTAGGTTAGAAGCTGGTGAACAGAAAACACTGTCAGAGTGAATTTTTGCTTCATAGTTTGCTTTGAAAGAAAAATGGTGTTGTCAAGGAAACAGATTCTAGCTGGGTTCTCGGGTAATAAAAGTAGTGAGGGGAAAGTCAGTGCAGCTGTACCATTTATAAATCAAAATTGCTTTTATAATTGTCACCTTCTCCAGCGATAGCATTAAGAACAAATTACTTCCTCACTAATCTAATTGCAGAATACTACTTTGGGGTCCTGCTGCTGTGGAACATCACAAGACATGCAAGAGTTTGGGAAAGTCACTGTGGCAGCAGCCAAGCATGGAAGAAATTCTGAATCTGCTGGACCGAGAGATGATGATGAGGACTATTCTCCATTTCCCACAGCACCGACATCTTCTTCTCCAAGAGGTGCCTTGGATTAATTGCAGATGACCGTCCCTTTTGATAGACAGTTGGGGACCATTTTGATTTTAGCTGCTCAGTCACATTCTTAAAGGTAGCATCCAAAGTATTGAGGCATAATGGTAATTACTTCAAATCATTTGCGTCAGAAAATATTTTCCAGTGTTTTTTGTTTTCCTCAGTTACATTCAGTTTTAAACTGCAGCAACAAAACCCTTTGAATTCACTGAGGTTTCAAATTTGGAGCTAATTATAGTTTGATGTCCAGGGACTAGGGATGTGGTTGGATCCTTTAACTTCTTGGAATGTTTGCTGTGGGCTGCTGCCTTGGAGGGGTACTGGCAGTCAGGAACAAGCTGAGCCAAATGGCCCCCCATGTTGCACGCAGTGCCACAGGGGCCACTTGCTGGCCCTGGGTCATGGAGACAATGGCAGTGAGCTGCACCCATTGCCTTTGTTGTCTTTGCCCAGATCTGAGTGAGCAGCCCCTGTGGTGACGCCTGCACTGCAGGGACCACTTGGTTCAGTTTGCTGCAGACCTGTATAGTCTGCTCCTAGATTACCAACCATGCAAAAATCACTGTCAAATTGCACACTTTTAATACAGTTTTTGTACAAAGAGAGTGCCTGTTAAGTTAGTTCCAGTTCACATTAAGCTAGAGGAAGCCATAAGAAACACAGAAACAATAACAACACTGCTATGAGAACTGCATTCCAGCTTTACAGTAGTCACAGTGCTGGCATGCCTTTGGTTGCAAGGAGCCATCACAGTGATCAAAGTTCATCATATTTTTTGAAACTCTGCTTCCCATTATTTTATGTCCTTTGTTTAGGAAGAACAGATACGACAAGGCAAAGGCAAAAACAAGGTGGATCTTCGAGATCTGTATGACCCCTGTTTCCTTCTTCAGCTCTTCAGTGAATTACTGAGACCAGGTACAGGATATCATCTTGCATTCAGGGAAATATGACTGTGGACACAGACTATGGTTAAACAAATATATTTGCACTATAGTCTAAGGGGGGGGGGTCTTGAAAGCAGGGATCCTCCTTGAAATGCATGCAGCAGTTACTTACCCTTTACAGACTTTAGCCTTCTCTTACTGACCTGTTCCACTTACAAAGGGGTCTGCATCGTCTTTGTATTTGGAATTTTTGTTAAACTCTTGCTTTTCACCTATTTTCTAAGAGAGTAATAATGGCTATAATCTTCCATTCAGAAGCTATTAAGAACATAAGAGATGCCAATGTTGGATCAGGCCAAAGGCCCATCCAGTCCAACACTGTGTGTCACACAGTAGCCAGAAATACCAGTGCCATCAGGAGGTCCACCAGTGGGGCCAGGACATTAGAAGCCCTCCCACTGTTGCCCCCCCCCCCAAGCACCAAGAAGACAGAGCATCACTTGCCCCAGAGCCCCTATCTATACCTTGTGGCTAATGGACCTCTGCTCCATATGCTTATATAATTCCCTTTTGAAGCCGTCCATGCTTGTAACCGCCACCACTTCCTGTGGCAGTGAATTCCATGTGTTAATCACTCTTTGGCTGAAGAAGTACTTCCTTTTATCCGTTCTGACCTGACCACTCAGCAATTTCATTGAGTGCCCACGATTTCTTATATTGTGAGAAAGGGAGAAAAGTACCTCTTTCTCTACCTGCTCTATCCCATGCATAATCTTATAAACCTCGATCATGTCACCCCTCAGTCATCGTTTCTCCAAGCTAAAGAGCCCTAAGCGCTTTAACCTTTCCTCATAGGGAAAGTGTTCCAACCCTTTTATCATTCGAGTTGCCCTTTTCTGCACTTTTTCCAAAGCTATAATATCCTTTTTAAGGTGTGGTGCCCAGAACTGCACACAGTATTCCAAATGAGGTCGCACCATTGATTTATATAGGGGCATTATGATATTGGCTGATCTGTTTTCAATACCCTTCCTAATAATCCCCAGCATAGCATTGGCCTTCTTTATTGCAGTCACACACTGTCTCGACATTTTCAGTGAGTTATCCACTACAACTCCAAGATCTCTCTCTTGATCAGTCTCTGCCAGTTCAGACCCCATCAATGTGTATTTATATTTAGGATTTTTAGCTCCAATGTGCATCACCTTGCACTTGGCCACATTGAACCCCATTTGCCATGTTGACGCCCACTCGCCCATCCTTGACAGATCCCCTTGGAGTGCCTCACAATCCTCACTGGTTTTCACCACCCCGAACAACTTTGTATCATCCGCAAATTTAGCCACTTCACTGCTTACTCCCATCTCCAAATCATTAATGAACAAGTTAAAAAGCAGTGGACCAAGTACTGATCCCTGCGGTACCCCACTGCTTACCACCCTCCACTGAGAAAATTGCCCACCTACACTCACTCTCTGTTTTCTATGAACTAGCCAGTTTTTGATCCATAAAAGGACTTGTCCTTCTATCCCATGATTTTTGAGCTTACTTAGGAGCCTTTGATGAGGAACTTTATCAAAAGCTTTCTGGAAGTCAAGGTAAATAATATCTATTGGATCCCCCTTGTCCACATGTTTGTTCACCCCCTCAAAGAACACTAACAGGTTAGTGAGACAAGATCTTCCCTTACAGAAACCGTGCTGAGTCTGCCTCAATAGGTTTTGTTCATCTATGTGCCTACTAATTCTTTCCTTAATAATGGTTTCCACCAATTTACCCGGTATCGACGTCAGACTGACTGGCCTGTAATTTCCCGGATCTCCTCTGGAACCCTTTTTAAAGATGGGAGTGACATTAGCTACCTTCCAATCCTCAGGAATGGAGGCAGATTTTAAGGAAAGATTACATATCTTTGTCAGGAGATCTACAAGTTCACATTTGAGTTCTTTCAGAACTCTCGGATGTATGCCATCTGGGCCTGGTGATTTTTCAGTTTTTAAGTTGTCTATCAGTTTTAGGACCTCCTCTCTCATCACCTCAATCTGACTCAGGTCTTCCAACACCCCTCCTGAAATCAGTGGTTCTGGAGTGGGCAAGCACTTCTCATCTTCCACAGTGAAGACGGAGGCAAAAAATGCATTTAGCTTCTCAGCCATTTCCCTATCATCCTTCAGTACTCCTTTTACCCCTTGGTCATCCAAGGACCCCACTGCCTCCCTGGCTGGTTTCCTGCTTCTAATGTATTTGAAGAAAGTTTTATTGTTGGTTTTTACATTTTTTGCTATATGCTCCTCATATTCCCTTTTTGCCTGCCTGACCACAGACTTGCATTTTATTTGCCATAGCCTGTGTTCCATTTTATCAGCCTCACTGTGACTAGCTTTCCACTGCTTAAAGGGATCCTTTTTACCTTTTACATCTTCCATTACTTTGTTTGTTAACCATGCAGGCTTTTTCCGATACCTGTTTGTGCCTTTCCTAACCTGCGGAATATTTTTTTTTTTAAGCTTCTAGGATCGTACTTTTAAATAGCTTCCAAGCTTCTCCAATGGCCTCTTAAACCTGTTGGCCTCTTCCTCAAATATCTGGCTTTCTTTACTCAGTGTGTGAAGGGTTGATATGATCCTAGCGTGTACTTACCCAAACCCTGCCTCTCTTGCTGCCGCCAGATTATATGATATTCTGGCTTGAAAGCCGGAAGCTGCCTGGATAATCATTCAGTTACACTACATATGTTAGCTCGCAAGAGCTAACAGAGACAAAGCCTGACTCCAGACACTATAGTGTTAAACTTTTTTGCCTTAATGAAGCTGACAGTCAGGATGCCCCTCCACACTATTCTTCCCAAATGGGGAGAAATGATGGCAGAAAGAGGAGCCATATGGCCAGATGGAGGAACACTGCAGTACCCCACTCAGCTATTCTCTTGCGGGAGTTCCTTGGAGCCAGCAATACCTGTGCTGAAATCCACATTTTGGCCCTATTAGTCTGGCTCACTACAGCCGCCATAAGATGAGCTGGCTTTATGATTCCTTGTCATACCATCTAGTTCTCTGTGGAATCCACTGTAAATTCTCACATCATTACGTGCATCCCTGGGCAAGAAGTGCTGCAGATAAATGAAAAGAAAGAGCTTCTCTGGGCATTGTTGTTATTACCAAGTTTTTGTTTTTTTCTGTATAGGAGGCACAGCCTCAGTCTTCATTGTTTGGTGACAGAGGCGATTCAGTACTTGTGTTCTTGCTCATCGGAGTGCAGATCTGCCTATAAATGATTGGGGATCAGGGGCCTGTTTATCATGGGCAAGTTCTCCTGTTGTTCTCTGGGTAAATGCTGCTTTGTGGCACCTGTTTTGCATTTGCTGTGCAGCAATGATCTCTTGTAAAGCAAACGTTTCCTCAGTCACCCGCCAAAGAGTAGGACATATGAGGGCTGCAGGATGGATTGTGAGAGCCTTGATGGGCCTTTATCTGAGATGCTTTGCTGTTTTGGCAGGAAACCATAACCATATTATGTGACCTGGTTTTGTGATTCTGCATTGTGGGCCTGATCACACATGGCTGGGCGGTAGTTGCCACTGAATCCCATCCCCTTGGTCCAGTTCCTCTCCCATGTTCCCTCTCACAAGTGGAAAAGGACAATTTGCTTCTAGTAAGGAGTTTTCCACATCTCTCTTGCTGTAGCATTGTAATCCAGTCTTCTGTTTCTAGAAATTTAGGAGAGGCAGGATGTTTGCTGTTTGCACTTGTGAAATTTATATTAGATCATTTCTTGGTTGCTGCCATGTAGGTTGTGTGGAATTTGGGGTACATTAGAGATTAACAGCAACTGAGAAAGGTGCACAGCAGACAAGATAGCTAGATCAAAATCTCCCATTTTCTCAAATTCTGCAATTTATGCACAGGGGTCCTTGGGTTTAAATGGTTTGACCAGCAATTGAAAAACCATTCTTTTAATCCCCTACTTACTTTCTTGAGAAAAGATGATTACTTCTCCTACCATTACAAGAATTGTTTTGAAAGCCACAAATTGTTTTTGAGTTGTATTCTCCATCAGGACTTTTTAAGGACCTTTTTCATCGCTTCCCTCATTTTTCGATCTTACCTGCATTTTTGTCTCCTTCTGTAACTCTATCCAAGCTGTAGCTCGTGCTTTGGCTCCTCTTAGAAATCCATCCAGCTTTGCCTCCGTTGCTGCCTCCCCAAATTTGTCAAATTACAAAAGGATACTCCTACTTACTGTATGCCACAATGCTTCCTTTTATCCTCTAAATATTTTTTCAAAAACCTCCTGCCTCCATAGAATCTTTTGCAGTCCCACTACTGTCATTTTGAATTCTCGGTGGAACATTCCTGAGCATGCTGGGCTGTATTAGCATGTGGTCCAAAGAACCTTTGTTATATTGTTGCTTCCTGCTGGTATTGTAATGGCACCCTATGAATAAATGTTCCATAATTACTCCTCACTGGATGTGCAAGCCCCACATTAGTCACAAAAGGGAAAAAAGACCCCTCTGGTAATATCTAGAAGTTATAGTTATCTCAGCAGCCATTTCCCCTGATCTTTCCAAGGTTCTACAAACAAACTGTATGTCCAACATAAATCAAACTTACTCCACATACCAACTGTTGACTTCATTTCACAAGGCTGGATCTTTGTTATAAATGTTTCCTTCCATGACCTCTGTTCAGGTTTTCAAATGAATCTTCTGTTCCTCAGTTCCACATTAACCATAAAACAGAGTGAGAGTCTTTGTTGACAGTGTCCTTTAGCATGAGAGAACAATGGTAGCCGAGTGAGGCGTGGGATTAACTCAGAACAGTTCTGCCTCCTGGTTCCATATTCACAATCACGAGCTTGGATTAAAATCACTGTTCTACAAATGCATTTGCATTGAATGAAAAGACAAACAAAACCTTTAACCAAATTGTATTAATCGCTTCATGGGGTGTGTGTATGTGTGTATAAAAGTGTGGTTAAGGGCCATTACTTGGTTTTAACTGATCTTGAATATGCACCCTGAGAGGTCAGAACAGAATTAAGGGAGGAGAAATGTGTTCAAAGGAAAGAGATGGATGGGGGTTGGTGGGAAAACACAGAACGCAAGCCCCTTAGGAAATGGGATGCAAGAAGGCCTCATGTCCACAGGGTCTTGCACTATGTGAAGAGGTATTCAGTTAAACAGAGGCATCTCAGAGGATGAGTTCAGCTACAGGAATGCTACAAAAATGTCAGTTCTGTAATCAAGCCCCTATTTAACTGGAAAGGGCTACTTTGTGTACAAGTGACCTTTTTAAAGGATTTTGAGAGAACATCCTTTATAGGTTGGGTGGGAGGAAGGGAGAGATGTGATTACTATTTTATTCTGGTTTTAATCTAGAAATGCTTTTGAACTACTATTGTAAACCACTTACAGTGAGGAAAGATGGAGTACAAAATTTTTAATAAATGAATTTGTTTTGGTTTCTTGTAGAATGTGTTGTAGGATGTCCAAAGTTTATTGACGTCAATGCTTTGGGGCTAACAATAGCAGCCCTAAGCAGTTACGACCATAACGTGCGAGCAGCAGCATACTATGTCCTGGGCTCTTTTCGCTTTCACCTTGAAGGGGCTCGATTTCGAGAACAAAAGCAGGTAATAATATGCTACTTTTACACAGTGTTTTGGAATCTAGCCTTGCAAAATTAAAAATTGTTTGGTAAGTATCTCACAGAAGCGAGGCACTCCAAAGGGATCTGTCAAGGATGGGCAAGTTGGCGTCAACGTGGCAAATGGGGTTCAGTGTGGCCAAGTGCAAAGTGATGCACATTGGAGCCAGAAATCCTAACTATAAATACATGTTGATGGGGTCCGAACTGGCAGAGACTGACCAAGAGAGGGATCTTGGAATCGTAGTAGATAACTCAATGAAAATGTCAAGACAGTGTGCAACTGCAATAAAAAAGGCCACCGCTATGCTGGGGATTATTAGGAAGGGAATTGAAAACAAGTCAGCCAGTATCATAATGCACTGTATAAATTGATGGTGCAACCTCATTTGGAATACTGTGTACAGTTCTGGTCACCACACCTCAAAAAGGATATTATAGCATTAGAAAAAGGGCAGAAAAGGGCAATTAGAATGATAAAAGGGTTGGAACACTTTCCCTATGAAGAAAGGTTAAAATGCTTGGGGCTCTTTAGCTTGGAGAAACGACGACTGAGGGGTGACATGATCGAGGTTTATAAGATTATGCATGGGATAGAGCAGGTTGAGAAAAAAGTACTTTTCTCCCTTTATCACAATTCGTGGGCACTTAATGAAATTGCTGAGCAGTGGGGTTAGAACAGATAAAAGGAAGTACTTCTTCACCCAAAGAGTGATTATCACATGGAATTCACTGCCACAGAAGGTGGTGGCGGCTACAAGCATGGACAGCTTCAAGAGGGAATTAGATAAGCATATGGGGCAGAAGTCCATCAGTGGCTATTAGCCACAAGGTATAGACAGGAACTCTCAGTCTGGGGCAAGTGATGCTCTGTATTCTTGGTGCTTGGGGGGGGGCAACAGTGGGAGGGCTTCTAGTGTCCTGGCCTCACTGCTGGACCTCCTGATGGCACCTGGTATTTTTGGCCACTGTGTGACAGAGTGTTGGACTAGATGGGCCATTGGCCTGATCCAACTTTGGCTTCTCTTATGTTCTTATGTTCTTGCTAATTTTCCTCCATAAAATATGTGAATATGCACCTTATAATTTTCTCATCCCTAAATGTGCAGTTTCTGTAGTGATCTAATACATAAAAATATTACATATGGAGTCATATGAGAATGCAAAACTCTATTTCTATTAGTAGTAATACCTTTAATCATGCCCCCATACCCATTTTGTGATATTAGAACATTCTTTTGTAATTCGCTTATGTTATCATTGATAGATTATGGCTTGGATCCTACTTATATTTCTGTGGGCACCAGGCAAGGGGGCATTTTTGCTACATTCCTCCAAGAACACTGTTTTGGGTGGTGTTTAGGGCAGCCAAAAGAAGGAGAAATTGGTGAAAATAACCCCCTTTCCTTGCACCCTCGAAAATCTAGGAGGAATCCGTGTGTCTGATTAACTTCCCCTGCAGTTTCTGTGAGGGAAATGTTCTGTTGTCATACAAAGATGGATCTTGCAGATGTGATTTGACAGTTGCCAATGGGATTCCAAAACCTACTTTCTAATATTTTTATGTTTTGCTCTCATGTTACAGTTGCTTTACCTTATGGATGTGGTGCAAAATGGAATCAGACAACCAAATCTCAGATTCACTTTCCCTTTAACACTCTACATTGCTAGAGTAGCCCAACACATGCTGAAACCAGGTACTGCAGAACAAGCTCTACTTTGTTTTTCAATCAATGGTTATCTAATGAAGTAAGAAAGATTAGAAAGGCTGTACAGGACTGTTAACTGTTTTATTTGAATAAATTATTTATTATTATTATTTATTTTATTACATTTATACCCCGCCCTCCTCGCGAATGGGCTCAGATGGCTTTGTGATGAATAGTAATTTTCTAGTCTGTTTTTCATGCAGTCATCTGCTCTGTGTGTTCATGTGTAAGATAGTGTAATTTTCGTGAAAATTATATTTGATGGAGGAATGAGAATTCATTCAGGTGATTTGTTTTATAAGAATTTCAGTTTGCTGTGCAGTAAAATAGGAGAGGTGTGCTTTTTTAAAAGGAGAATATAAAATTATTCAGTTTCTTCTATGCACTTAATTGAATTCACATACTTATTTTTCCTCATGCTACAACAATTACTCTGTTTCTTTCACAGAGGAACATATGTACACAAAGCTGAACAAGTTTCTTCTTTCTCTCCAATACTTAAATTTGAAGAAAGTGCCGGGATTTTTTCAGCTATTCTATAGTTTTGATATAGAGGTAATGTAAATATCACCCTCTCATGATTTATCCTGCCCTTATTCCAAAGAGCTCAAGGCGGCATGCCTTGTTCTCTCCTCTACCATTGTATCTTTGCAAAACCCTTGTGGGGCTGGTGAGGCTGAGAGAGTGAGCGACTGGCCCAGGCTGCCCAGCAAGCTTCAAGGCAGAGTGGGGATTTGAACCCCTGGGCGTGTCCAGTCCTAGTCTGACATGTTAAACACTATGCCACACTGGCTGGCTGTGCATATGTTGCATGAATGGCCATTCCTAAATAGTATGATTGCTTTTCTGCTCTTCCATGCCCAGAGAATTTTGTGCACAAGTGATATCAGCTAACTGGCTTTGAAAACCTTTGTTTAATTTGTGCAACAAAACCTCAACATATCTTCATGCATAAATACCGGCCCGGCATCTTCAAAATCTTCAAAAATAGTTCAGAAAAAAAAAAGATTTTGTGTCTAGCATGGCTGCCTGCCTCTCCCTCACAGCTTCCTGTCGTCCTCTCCTCTTCAGACCTTGTTAACATTGTTTCCACACTGTTTCTCCTTCTGCTTACTGCGCTGCAGTTTACAGAATAATAATGCAAAATTCAATGTCACATACTGAATTTTTTAAAATCACGACAGTTGAATATGTTTCTTCATGTGTGTAGTATTGAATTGCACAAACCAATATGCAACCAAATTTTTTGTTGGTGAACACCCCATCATATGTCAAGTGCAAATTCACCAGAATGCCTGGTGAAGGCATTGTGTGAGTTTCATAGATGGCATAACAAAAAGGGCTATTGTAGCTGGGATTTGTAGTTTAGATCATGGGGGATCAGATGCTCTTAGTAAAAACTTTGGGTATCACCACTGTTTTTCTCTGCATTTACAACATATTTTTTTCTCCGTCTCTCTTCCCCAACCCTGCATATGTTAATCTATAGAATCCAGTGAAATATGATGGAAAAGAGATACAGTGTAATTTGTTTGGTTTTCACATAATTAATTTTTGTATAATCTTGGTGGTTCTTCTCTTCCAGCACAAATTGGAACGGAAATGGGTTCTAGCAATTATTGGGGAAGGACTCCGAGATAAACACTGCTATGAGTTGTATGATTATCAGAGGATTTTCCATGTCATTCTTTCTTTCTTCCACAGCCCACTTTGTGATGAAGCTACTCAGGTAAAATGTAACTAAAACACACAAACACCTCAAAATCAAACAACTTTTTATTTAAAACAAAATGGATATTTGGTCACTTTTTAAAATGATCTCATTTAACCAGATCAAAAAGGGATCCAGTCAAGTTAAGTCTCTCGAATCTTGCCAACTTGAGCCTGAGACCTCAAGATTTATTGATAAGGTTTTAAGATAGAACCCAATTATTATTACATGTATTTGTCCTACAAACTAATAAAAGAATGTGAAAGTCAGATACAGATTTTATGCTGACTTTTAATAATAGTAGACTGAATTGTGATAATACACCTTTTGAAAAAAGAGAAGCTGTATATCAGTGATGAAATCACTGTACAAAATTTGGGGCATCCCAATCATGAAGAAGGGAAAAAAACTAATTGCATTACAAAGGGGGTTTCTTTATGATAAACTGGATTTAACTCTAATTATGGTGCAGCCCTGATACTGTAATTATAAGTAGGCAATGTACGCTATGTGCATTGAACATATGCTTTGGAAGCCCACTTGCCAAGAATATACAAGATATAAATATTTTAAATAAATAAGGATTAGATCCAACGATCCGTCAGTGGATGGTGATGATTGTGCATCTTCTCCATATTGCGTTTTCTGCACCAGCCCCTTCTGATCCAAGAAAGGTGCTTCCTGGGAACATGGAACCTGTCAAGACTAATTAATTGCTTTCAGACCTGGAGGCTGCAGTGAAGAGGACGAAGGAGGCAAAATTATTTCAGCAGAGCTGGTGCTTTCAGGAGAAAGAGAGAGAGTGTGATTTCTCCCCCTCCTCCCTCCTTGGTACAGCCTCCCCATACGCAACGCTGTAAGCCTACATGGTTCTCTGAGGTCAAAAGGGACTGGTGGACAGAAAAGAAAGATCTGCATTCCTTGCACAAATGAATCACTTAATCCATCTCAAATTTTGTAACTTTTAAGTATGAAGTAAAAATGAAGTTCTATCTTGCAGAATGTATACCTTGGCTTGCTTTCTTTCTGTTAGAAATGCAGAAAGGCATGACTTAGCCCCAGCCAAATGGGTGTGGAAGGCATCACTCTATTTATACCAGAGTACATCAGGAGCTACAGGAGCAGATATACATATGACCAGGGGTCATTTAGTAGAAAAATAGGTGCAGGAGCTCATTTGCATAACATTTGCATATACCACAGTCCCTCACATAGGGCAGGCATGCAAGCATGCCTTCCTCTCCCCCATCTGGTGGAGAGGCTCGGGGGAGGGGGGGTATGTCCAGGGCTGGTGCCAGGTTTTTTTTGGACACTAGGCGAGGCTACCTTCTGGTCCCCCCCCCCCCGCGCGCCCATCAGTTTTCAACATAAATGCATTTTAGGAAGAATTAAAAACACAAAATTTGAAATTGCTAATTTCTTTTTTTTTTAATTGTGAGAACAAGTAATACAATCTCTGATTTTCTCTCTCAAACAGAAAAACAGAAATCACAAAACATTTTGAAAAATCCTGTTCATTGCTGTGTTGAAATTTAAGTCTCTTTAATGTTTCCATTTCAGGCACATTAGAATCTCATTTTGTGTGCCTTTTCTTTAGCAAATTTTGTCACCAATTCCTTGAAATAGTTGCCAAACCGAGTAGTCTCTTTTGCAGCATTGTTGAGCGTATGTTTGTTTTTATAAGTTTGAGTTCTAAGAAGCTGTGTTTACCACTTGCCACTGACACTGGAAGTTCTAGAGAAAATGGATCAGACAGTATGCATGCTTTTAACAACATCTATGTTAAATTATTGTAATATGCCTTATAGTGTGTGTGTGTGGGGGGGCTTTGTCTGTGCCCAACTGGTTTAAAATAAGGTGAAGAGAGTACTAATGAGGAAACATATAACCCCAGTTATATGGGAAACATATAACCCCAGTATTTTCTTGGCTCCCCCCCTTTGAGCTGAGTTCTAATTCCTTTCGGATGGAAGACCTTCCCTATGGTTAAAGAGGTTGGGGCTCTTTAGCTTGGAGAAACAAGGACTGAGGGGTGGGCATAAGAAGAGGCTGATAAAACCATGCAACGTTCCCCCCCCCCCATCTATATGGAACGGTTGGAGAAGCCTGTTTCCATGTAAGTGGTTATGCACTCAGAAGCCTCTACCCAGAATGAAACTTGGGTGGGCCCGCAAGGTGCCCCAGGACTCGGATTTTGTCCTCTTCCTTCAGACCAACAGGGCTGCCCCAGCAGATCGCCCTCCAGTTCTTTATGCTCTTTGTCCTCCCGCCCCCCCCCCCCAAAGATCCTGGCTCCGAGCGGGGCTGCTGGGCTGCTAGTGGGGGGGGAGGGAGCAAGGTGGGCCTCGTTTGAACTCCCCCCTGGCAGGCAGGCCGGGCAGGCGACCCCCACCCCATGCAACATCTGCCTGGTGAAATCCTGGCTTGCAGGCAGATCAGAGACGCGCTAACCTCCCCGCGCCTCAGAAGGCAATTGGGGTGGGGGGAGGCTGGCGGGTTCTGCCCTCTGGTCTCTTGGCCTCAGCTGGAAAGCACTGCTGGGGCCTCCAGAGCTGGAGTCTGCACACACAAATGGATCGCCGACACATGTTGGCACCAGAGAGCTGCATCTCATCTCCCCCCCCCGCTGAGAGTTGAGCCACGCTGGCCTCCCCCCAGTGCTGGTTCCAGCTGCCTAATTGAATCATCCACGGCACAGATAGGGCCAGCAGCCACCAGGCCAATCCCCCCCGCCTCGATAGCCCTGTGGGTCGGCACAGAGTTGCCCCTCCTCCTCCCCCCGTGTTTGAAAAGAAGTGAGTTCGGAGCCCAGCCCGGGTTCCCAAGTGGCTGGGGGGAAGGCACTCTGCACATGGCCAGGGGTAGTCTTATCAGGATTCAGCTGTGTTGGAGTGGCTCTGGGTGCCCGGCCTGAGGGACAGGAGGGCCCAGGTGGGCAGTTGAGCTAGTCTGACCCCGCAAGCGGCCTTGGCAGCTGGGCGCCGGCCTGCTTGGGATGGTGCTCCTTCCCAAGGCAGCCCTTCTCTTCCACATGGAAGGCCTCTCTCCTTGAGGAGCCCAAGATGAACTGCCGGCAGCCATCCGACTGCAGGCCCAGAGGAGCGCCCAGGCCACCACGGGGGGCTTCAACCTCAGCCCCCCCCCCACTCACATCCAGCTCCCTCCATGTCTGCCCTTGGGAGGCCACGAGGTGGCAGAGCACCTAGAAGCCTGCGGAACCACAGCCGCTCATGGCAGCCGGAGGCAGTCCTTCGAAGGCTTCTTGACTCAGGGCGGGGAGGTGCCCCGGGCTACTTTCTGCCGGAGCGCTGCTCCACCGTGCTCTGGGAGGAAATGACCCCTGCATATGACCCAGTTCAGAGCTTGCATGATGCGATAAGAATCTCTGGCTTTCACTTGGATATCCAGTTAAAGCAAGATGGCAGCTGGATGGGAACCAGTATTCTCCTTTCCTTGATAAGTTTAGGGGTAAAATACCACTATACTTTTCCTTCCTCTAGAAGCTGTGATTGAACAGAAGTTAGGGTTGGAATTTGCACCAGCAGCTGTAACTATTGATTTTAAATGTTTATAATGAAATGTTTTATTGTGTTTTAAACTTTATTGTATTATTTGAGATGATGTGACTCCACCCTGAGTCCGCTCACAGGATGGGCGGGATTCAAATATGAAAAATAAATAATTTTTTAATAAATGTATGTGAAGCTGCATTTCCTAGGCCTTTTGCACACTTCTGGGTTGTGCCCATACTTGCCAGATAATCAGGTGACCGTTCCAGGGGGATAGCTTTGTTAGTCTGTTGCCACAAAAATGATGACAAGTCCTGCAGTGTCAGTTTGTCTTTAAGGTGCTACCAGACTTGTTGGATTTGCAGATAATTAGATGCAGGGGTCGGATGGGGCCGGAACTCTCTGGAGCGCCGCTCCGGGAGTGAGGAGCCCAGGGGGCAGGGCTTCCTAGGGGTGCGGAGATCCGCGGCGCCCTGGGAGGCCTGGCCACCCCTCCCTGCACTTCCCAGAGCTGTGGAGATTCGCGGCGCCTCGGGAGGCTCGGCCACCCCTCCCTGCGCTTCCCGGGGCCGCGGAGATCTGCAGCGCCCCGGGAGGTCTGGCCACCCCGTCCCAAGGTTCCCGAACTGGAGCCTTGAACTGGCTTGGCTGGTTGCCTGTGAGTCCCGGTGCAGAAAAAAAGCCCTTGAGTTAGTCCGTTTTGAATTTGTTTGGGTTTTTTTTGGGGGGGGGAGCTGGCATGCCCATATGGAGCCTTGAACTGGCTTGGCTGGTTGCCTGTGAGTCCCCGTGCAGAAAAAAAGCCCTTGAGTTAGTCCGTTTTG
>NW_015168710.1:360243-374391 GCF_001447785.1 Gekko japonicus
GGAATGCCAATTGACTGGCATTGGCTCCATTGAAATACATTACAGTACAAGTAGAGCTGCAATAAAAATGCAGAATGGATTTTCCATTAGGGTCTCTGGGCCCAAATACACTACTCTCTGGGAATGGAATGAGAGCCTACGTAGTGGAATGACAGCCCCTAGGAGTAACAGAAGTGTTCTGGGACGAATTGAGAGCCCACTGAGTGGAATGACAGCCCCAAGGTGAAACAGGAGTGTTCTGGGCCTGGGATGACAGGCCACGGAATAGAATGACAGCCCAAGGGTGGAGCAGGAGTGTTCAGGGACTGGAATGAGAGACCAAGGAGTGGAATGACAGCCCCAAGGTGAAACAGGAGTGTTCTGGGCCTGGGATGACAGGCCACGGAGTGGAATGACAGCCCCAGGGTGGAGCAGGAGTGCTCAGGGACTGGGATGACAGCCCCAGGGTGTAGCAGGAGTGTTCTAGAACTGGAATGAGAGACCACGGAGAGAGACCACGGGGCTCGCCAGCTCTGAGTTGGGAAATACCTGGAAATTTTTGCGGTGGAGCTTGAGTGGTGGATGTTGCCTTCTGACACACTTCCGTTGATGTCAGGGGGTGTGGCATATGCTAATGAGTTATGCTAATGAGCTTCTGCAGCTCTTTTGCTACGAAAAGACCCCTGATTAGATGTAATTGCATTGCTATTGTTTGGCTTTTAAAAGCTTAAAATTGCAGCTTTGGCTAAGTAACGAGGGTGTTTATATTATAGAATGATCCTGTTTTCTCTTTCAGCATCAAATTCTGGAAATACTACAAAATGCTGCCTGCATCACCAAAGCTGCCTATGAGCTAATAAGAGATCATAGCCTTTTAACATGGCTGTTGTTTATTCTACAGAAAAGGTACCTAGAAGGCTGAATTAATTATTATAATTATTTGTACATTTAAAGTGGGAAAATGACTGAGAGAATGTAGTGCAGGATTTTTCATTACTGTTTGCAGTATTGTTCCCCTCATCTTTCCAGTTAAGTCAAGGTGGCTGTGTATAAATTTGGCCTTTTGAAACTAGTTTATAAAACAAGTTCTGTGCTTGTAATGTAAGTCTGAGGATTCTTAATGCA
Source organism: Gekko japonicus (assembly GCF_001447785.1). NCBI lineage: Eukaryota > Metazoa > Chordata > Lepidosauria > Squamata > Gekkonidae > Gekko > Gekko japonicus. The sequence continues at coordinate 361,348 of NW_015168710.1, forward strand.
GGGTATAAGTCACTTAACCCATTGTGTTTATAGCGGAAAGCATAAGAATAGGACCATGGCATGGGCTCTCTCAGCTTTTTCCCACAGATTCTTTCCCCAGAAGTCCAGGTTCTTCAGGCTGCTATCCAACACAGCACACTGTTTAGCTCAGTGCTGGCCTTTCTCACAGACACTGGTCCTGGGTTCACTGTTTGTTCAGCAAGTCATTCCCTGTCACGTGGAGGACTAACTTCTGTCTCTGCTGCTGCCATCCAGTGAAGTGGAGCAGAACAACCCAGTCTGTTTTCCAAACATTCATTTTCCTGTAGTCTCTGGATGTATGGTGCCATGGTGTTGTGATGGCAAGTCTGGGACTTTGGGCAGATGGAGAAAGGGACCCTTTGATAGGTGAAATACCTTGAGGTTGCCTAGGCCAGTAAGGAGTGATCAGGATGCAGCTGGTACATTCCATGTTTTCCTGATGAACTTGGAGAGAAAATGTAGAGAACTGGCACCCAATGTTCTCTCTAAGCTGTGGAGTCTTGTGAGCAAAATCTCTAGTTTGTGAGCTACTGGCATTAAAGTTATGAGCAAGTGATTGGGCTACTGCACAAATTAGTTTGCTCTAGAGCCATCCTTCCTGGACTAAGACAAAAATGTGTGAGCCAGAGGCTAAAAAATTGTGAGCTACCTCACACTAATTCAGCTTAGAAGGAACACTGCTGGCACCCCATCTACTACAGGAGGAGAGCATCAGCCAGGGAACAATGTGCAAAGCCTGCTCTGTAGAGAATTTTTGGCACTTGGTGTTTCATTGGAAGACTAAGGGAGCCACCTCTAGAGTATCCCAACAGCTGAAGTGGTGTATGTTTTTCAGGGACCATTCATGTTAATCCCCTTGTAACAACTGGGGTGATGTGTAGCCAAGATTGTTGTGAGTTGGTGGATAGTCAGGGTTATATTTAAAATAGGTTTAATTAGGCACTGTTCTAAACTCCATTACTATAAATGTTTACGTTTTTAATATTCTTGGGTGATTTTCTTACCCTGGTTGCATTTTTGTTCACAGGATTCATAGAGAAGTGGCTGTACTATTTTGTCCTCTTAGGTCATTCTCACCTGTATAATAGTAAACAATGTCCCCAAAGTATAGCTAATTACTATATACAGTTTGCTTTCTGTAAAGAAAAACAGCTCGCAGGACACAAAACAACCTCAAAATTGGGGGATCTTTTTACCTCAAGCCCATTTAATGTATCAGGTTTAAATTACCGCATGAGTTTATTAAGAAAACACTGATCCAGGAAACCGTTTTTAGTGCTCTGGAGAGATATAGCCCTTGGTAGTGGTCCTTCCTGATAACCTGGAGAATATTTACTTCACAACAGAGAGAGATGTTTTTGGGGTAGAAAATACCACAAGATACAAACATGTGAGATTAATTTTATATGTTTTTCTTTAAAAATTATGAATGTTTTAGTTTTGTAATATCTTCAATTCAAAATATTGTTTCAATTTTTTAATAATTTTGTAAAGGGACTTATTCGGTATACAAAAGGAGATGGGTGGATGTATGCAAAAGAAATATCTTGCCTCACATCAAACTGGATTTTCAAGCTCTGGATGTTTTAGTACTGTGAAACACAATTATTTCTGCCACCCAAAGCATGCTTTTTTGTGGGATTTTTTCTAACACAAGATACATTGAAATTTGTCTTGGAATAGAAATATACCCCAAATATAATATGTGTAAAAAAATTTGCAGGGGTGTTAAGAGGATTAGGCTTTCCGTTCTGCACAAATACTTGTATGTATGTTTCATGTGTGTTTTTTAATTTATATTTTTCAGGTTTTTAGAAAACAAGATGTTAAACAATATAATCTTCTTAGTCCATACCCTTTGGGTTACGAATTTAGGAGACAAACAGAAGTCACTCCAAATGCCTTGTGGACTAGAGAAGCAGAAGTTCCTGCCTCTCCAACTTGTCAATGAATTTCTGCATGTTTTATTAAAGTTATTGAAACACATCCGGCAAGTATCACTCTGTTTTTAATGGTGTCATGTAGTTGTGTTGCTATTTGATACTGTTAAAATAAATGCTAATACTAGCATGAACTATATATAATCTCTGATCAATTAATCTTTTGCTCTTACTTGTGAATGGCAACAAACCACCATCCTTATTTATTTAGAAAGTTTTGCCGCTAAGTAACTTGCAAAGGTCTAAGTATCTTACTAATCATATTACTGTTACACTCTTAACCCTTTTCAACTCAGCGGGACCCTGGCTTCCTGCTTTTTCTGAGCATTAACTGTGGAGAATTCTGTGACAAGCCCTTTCTATCAACTGAGGGGACCCACACAGTCTCTTATGATTTTGGGGGACCAGGTTTGTTTTGAACTGTAAACCTGCCCCTCAGTTACAGAATGTTCTTGGGATAACAAGCGTAAAGGCTTTGGGTTCACTGCTTGAGGTAAGTTTTGTAGTGGGCAAGAACACGGAGATCACTAAAGCAGGAGTTGTATGTAAATAACAAAGATTTATTTATTTACAGGCTGTTTTTAACGAACAGATCAGCAGCTCATGTTTCCAGGCAGTAAAAAAAGAAACCTGGCTGAGGCACATAAATTTAAGCTAGTTATGGCTTCAGAGTGTGGTTTGAATTCTCTTGAATGCTTACAGATAGAATCAGGCTTTCACTGGCTAGCCACGAGATTGGATCCTTTCACCCTCACGGGATTCCACCCACACCAGCCTGAGACAGAGTAAATGGTACCAGCATGGTGACAGCCAGCATGGTGTAGTGGTTAAAAGCGTAGGACTCTGATCTGGAGAGCTGGGTTTGATTCCTCACTCCTCCAGCTGAAGCCTGCTGGGTGACCTTGGATCAGTCACAGTTTTCTCAGAACTAACTCTCTCAGCTCCACTTACCTCACAAGGTGCCTGTTATGAGGAGGGGAAGGGAAGGCAATTGTAAGCTGCTTTGAGACTCCTTGAAGTAGAGAAAAGCAGGGTATAAAAACCTACTTTTTCCCCTTCTACAACAAGATCTGCTCATCAACAGAGAGAGGCCTAACAATTGGGTAATCTATCCTCTCAGGTATGAAATTAACCATCATGTTGCTTCCTAACAAACGAAAATTGCGTTAAAAACAACAGCTTGAAGCTTAAAATTTTAGCTGCAGTTTTAGTTGAAAGTCTTTCTAGAGTAATGTTAGATCATGTAAAAAACAATTAAAATTCTTGCCATTTTCTGCCAAATAGTGCCAACTTGGATTTTGCCCAGCTGACTCCGTTTTTCAGCCTGTTAAGCTCCATATTGGAATACCGTGCGATGGTAATTGAAGCCTTCAAAGAAATGGGCAGATTCACTGTGAATGAGCATGTTTTGTCCAACAAAGATATTCTGTTGCTCCTGCACAAGTGGAGCATAATTGGCAAAGATGTGAAACTTCAAGATGATCTGCAAACAATTGCTCAACAGTACCAAACCAAAGAATTGCTTAGTAAGTTGAAAACATATTCTTGGTCTGTATATTTTTTTACTGAATTTTAATTTTATGAAATACTTCTGAGAGCTTCTGAGCCACATTCCTAAGAACATAAGAAGAGCCCTCCTGAATCAGACCAGATCTAGTCCACCATTGGTATTCAGAGGTTTAGTGCTCTGCATACGGAGTCATCATGATGAATGGCCATCGCTATGTCCACGGGTAGTGACAGTGCCATCCTCAGCACAATTACACCCTTCTGAGACTGTTGAAGCTTACCTAAGATGGCACTGTTAATTAGTTGTTGAGTGAAGAATCACTTCCTTTTGTCTGTCTTGAATCAGTTGCCCATCAATTTCATTGGGTGTCCCTGAGTTCTAGCATTTTGGGAGACCTTTGTGCTATCAGATCTGGTGGGGGAGGGATGACTGAGGAAGAACTTGGAGACATAGTGTGAGTCCAGCATATGAGCCATCTTGTTTCTGAAACTTTCTTCTTTAAAAAAGAGGAGAAAAATTGTTGAATTGTTACTGTTAGTTTAAAATATTTGAGAATGAAGGTAAATATTTTTGGTTGGTGGCACTGAAGCCAGTTTGTGAGACAGTTTGGTGTAGTGGTTAAGTGCGCGGACTCTAATCTGGGAGAACCAGGTTTGATTCCCTACTTGCAACTGCTGGATGACCTTGGGCAAGCCATAGTTCTGACAAGAGCTGTCCTTGAAAGAGCAGTTCTCTAAAGAGCTCTCTCAGCCCCACCTACCTCACAGGGTGTCTGTTGAGAGGAGGGAAGGAGTTTGTAAGTCGCTCTGAGACTCCAAGTGAAGGGTGGGGTATAAATCCAATCTCTTCTCTTCTTCTTCTTCTCTTCTGAAGTCTATCAATAGCTACTAGCCATGGTGACTGAGGGGTACCTCCACATTCAGAGGCACTAAACCTCTGAATCCCAGAGCCAGGAGGCAACATCAGGGGAAGGCCTCAGCCTCTATACCCCATTGTTGGCCCTCCAGAGGAACTGGTTGGCCACTATGTGAGACAGGATGTTGGACTATATGGACCATCAGTTTGATCCAGCAGGGCTCTTCTTATGTTCTTATGACGTAAAATCTGTGAAGTTATAGTGATATGAAGACAGTTGTTAGCTTAAATTCAGATGTTTTCCAGAAGAAATGTAGGATCCTTGTCTGGGGTGGAATGTTCAGTGATTGAGTTAGGGATGATGAATTGGGATTTTATGGAATACTTTTTAGAATTTCTGAGGCATTGGTTTAAGATTTCTGTAATCCTAATCCTATTGCTTCTTGTCTCATTTTCTGATTTCATCAATTTAAACTGTCTAATCTGTCTCAAGTCTAAGTGAGAAAGATGCATTATAAATAAAGGAGGCTGAGTTTTTAACCTGATACCTCATAGTTGATAAGCATAAGCCACTGGGAATTTCCCTTCTGCAACAATGTACCATTCAGTACATTAAGGTAAAGCCAGTCGAATCCAACTCTAGGATTACGGTGCTCATCTCCGTTTCAAAGCCGAAGAGCCAGCGCTGTCCAAAGACGTTTCCGTGGTCATGTGGCCGGCATGACTAAACACCAAGGCGCACGGAACGCTGTTACCTTCCCACCGAAGTGGTACCTATTTATCTACTTGCAGTTTCTTGCTTTCGAACTGCTAGGTTGGCAGGAGCTGGAACTAGAGATGGGAGCTCACCCTGTCTTGCGGCACCCGGGTCTTGAACCGCTGAACTACTGACCTTCCACAGCCTGCAGTTCAGCGTCTTAACCATTAGTTCTTAATAAATAAATAAATACACGGTTCATTCCCACTCTTCAAAAACTAACACATTTCATTGTGTCATCATCTAAAAAAGATTTATTTATATATATGTTTAATTTGATTTCTTCCACTGCAGAAAATATTAAAGAAAAAAACAAACCACAAGTACCTTTTCGAACATCACAACACCAGAAGAAGAATCAGACTGAAACTGACCAAGGTCCAGCTTCTCAGGGCAGCACCTTTGATTTAGAGGAATGCATATCTCCCCTGAGATTGGTCCTGATGCACTGGGAACCTGTGTTTCCAGATATTTCAGCAGAGTGTTCACAGGAGCACAATGGATATGGCAATCCTGGTCTTGCATGCAAGACTGTTTACTTAGTATTCAGATGGCTAGTGAAGTCCCTGGTTGACAGAAGCTCCCACAAACAAAATATACTTTTGACTTTCAAGTGGTTTAAAAGCTACGTTTTGCCAAACACCAGCACAGTACAAGAGACCATTATGGATGGAGCTCTGAAAAGCGGTATATTTAAACTTTACCGCAGCCTCCACGATGCCACTGAAGAGACTTCAGACCTGAATGATCTCTACCTGCTTAATACTGTCATGCTTCACCTAATGGATTCTCAGGGCTTGATGGAAAATGAATATCTTGGGACACTGAAAAGATTCTGCTTCTCTGCAATGGAAGAGAATGACACAAAGAAAAAAGGTAATGTCTCTTTTCAGCAAGAAGGCAGACGGGAAGCTATGCATATAGTGGACTTTCTGCCCCATAAAACTTTTTAAAGAAAATTTCTATTTACTTATACTATAGAATTAACCAAATATATAGAACAGAGGATCCCATGATTGTTGAATCTTTTGGCCCATAAAATATTTTTGAAGGCTGAGTCCAATAACAGAAATGTTGGGAAGTTCCACAAAATGTTAGGGGTTCCAAGCCAGGATGTTTTATATGATGAAGGCAGCAGTTTCTAAATAGGTGATCCTGGCAGACACAAAGTCTTCCTGGGCTCTTCTGAAGTACCTCCTCCTCCAGTGAAATGGAGGAAAGACAGGACTGGCTCTTTGGTGTGCATGAGAAGCTAGGGCGCACCACAGGAAATACTTCAGAAAGGGTCATGGTGCCCATGACTAGGGGTATGCAATTTTTTTTTAGTTATTTTTCAGATCAGGTCTGTTGAACCTGAAAAAAATCAGGATTCCCTAAAAAATCCCAGATCCAAATACTGGTTTTCAGAAATCCCAAAATGTTTCAAGTCCATAGATCCAAGCCAAAAAAAATACCAGCCTGATCCTGGGGCTGGCTTGGCTTCGCCTGCAGTTTGGTTTAATCTGAGCTGCAAAAGAAGGCAGCTCAGAGCTGCACCAGCGAGGAGCAATTGATTCCCTGTGGGCACAGTAAGTCCCGGCTGGGCTGCCCCCTCCTGCCACTCAGCAGGAGAACGTAGAGCAGAGTTGTGCCTGCAGAGTGATAGGCTCCCCTTGAGCACAGCGATTCCAGCTGGGCTGCTCTCTCCTACTACCCAGTTTAAACTGGGAGGCAGGAGAAGGCAGCACAGAGCTGCGCCTGCAAGGAGCAATCAGATCCCTGTGGGCACAGCCAATCCTGGCTGAGCTGGCCTCTCCTACTGCCTGGAACTCTCAGCTGCCCACTAACCCAGCTGATCTTGGGCTGGGCATATCCAAAGTCGTGGGGAGCTCTCAGCTCCCTGCCACCCCAGCTGATCCTCAGGTTGACTTCTGCAGTCTCTTTAAACTTTAAAGGAACTGCAGAAGCCTACTCAGCAAAGAGCTGAGACGCAGGAGTAATCTGCTCCTGTCTCTTCACTGTTTTCAGATCTACCCGAAATCCCCAAATATATCCAGGATTTTCTTGGGATTTCCCCCCCAGTTTTCCTGAGAAAACCCAGATACATTTGGGAAGCAGAATATACAAATATATATATATGGGTCAGTAGATCCAAATGCATACCCCTACCCAACACCATGTTGAGGACCACCAGTATAGAACACTATTATCTAATGATACTGAAACTTGATCTGAGAAATTAAATAAACCTGTGCTAGCTAGATATGCTTTTGGGCAGAGTGTTGGTAGTATTAAAGTTTATGCTACTGATTTTTTTTCTGTATTAATATATTTTAACTGTATTAGTCATCTATTAAAGAAAATGGTAGGGATCCCTTTAATGAATTACCAGATTTTCAGTGTCATGGAAAATAATACAGTACATTTTAAAATATGCCAGGTAGAAGAACAGAAATGTGTTTTTACCTCCTTTCTTAAACAGAACTCTACTGACTATGGTTTTCTTATTTCCTAGCTGCAGGCATATTCCTTACATCTCTGTTTATTGGAGATATTTGGCTGGGAGCACAGCAACCAAATATGTTTATAACTCATGTTAAACTGATTTGTGGAGCAAATGACAGAAAACAAAACGATGATGTTCACAAAACGGGAGAATCTGAAGAAGCTATCGTTTCTCTGTGCAAAGACATTTATTCGTACTTAATTCTTCACAATTCCTTTGAAGTCTTAAATACCTGAATCCACTTATGATGGTTTCTAATCTATCTACATAGAGTCTAAGGGATTTTAATACTCCTGTACAAAATGTAAGCTTTGAGCAACCTTAAAACAATGCCATATATTGAACAGTGCTGGATTTTGAGAAAATATTTTCTATTACATTTTTCATAAGGTCTCAAACTCAAATGTTAAGGCTGTGTTATGTATTACTTCTGGTAAAGCAAGATGCTTCTGTCTTAAAGCTAATATTGATTGTTTCTGTATTAAAACCAAAATCAAAGTGGCATGGACTAAAAAATGAAGCATTGGTATAGAACACCCAAAAACTTTAAAACAATATTTTGGAAATTAAGGGGCTGGGCTTTCTTACATGTTCTGATTGTTTCAATAGAGTTTACGCAGAAAACTTGCAGATGCCAGTAGGGTGCTGTTATAGGTGAATATAATTTCTCAGCATTATTTAATGTGGGAACAGAGAAAAATGTACGGACAGGATAATTATTTAATATGATTATTGGCTTTAAGAATGTGATATTGAACTTATATATATATGTATTATATGATTTTAAAATAAAATATGGCAAAACACAATGTTTAAACCAGTTTTCCTTTGATATCACTGCATTCAGAAATACGGTTGTATAGGTGGCATTGTACTGCTGTTTTAATATTACTTTAATACCAGAGTGCTAGCCTGTGACATAGGGCTTACAATCTAAAGCTGTGTTGCTGGAAGAGAAGATACTAAGACAAAACAAAAATATATGCATTTATGTGTAAAATGCTTAGTATCAGTTTCTGGTCACTAGTAATTAACAAAGTCGTGAATTACCTCAGCTGTGTGGATCATTTGGTTACCAAAACTAGGGCATTCTTCACTAAAGCTAGGGATTTCAGGGGGGGGGGGTTGCAGTGGGAAGGGAGATCAGCAGAACCAGCCAGCAGAAGTGAAGAAGAGTTGGATTTATACCCCGCCCTTCACTTCGAGTCTCAGAGCAGCTTACAATCTCCTTCCCTTCTTCTCCCCACAACAGACACCCTGTGTGGTAGGTGGGCTGAGAGATCTCTGAGAGAATTGCTCTTGAGAGAACTGTGACTGACCCAAGGTCACCCAGCTGGCTGCACGTGGAGGAATAGGGAATCAAACCCGGTTCTCCAGATTAGAGTCCACCACTCTTAACTACTACACCAAACTGGCTCTCTGAAGTGCCCTTCTGCAGGTGAAAAACAAGGTATAAACTCAAGCTAATAAAATCAACAATTTTAGATTAAATTTCTATAAATGTGCATGCTTTGTTGAAGAAGTTCTATTAGGGTTAGGGAAACTACAATAAAAAAAGAAAAAAAGAAAAACATGAAAATAAAACATGAAAGTTCTATTTTTTGTTTTTTAAAGATCATTACACTAAGCAAACAGCAGCAGACCAATTATTACAGTCATAGCAAGTGGTAAGTAACTCGGCTATGACTGCTGCAGGACTAGGTGGCAGTCCTTGCTAACAAATGGCAGTATAACAAAATAAAAAGGGTAAACTGGCACAATCTGCTCAATTTCATTCTTGATTGGAACACTTGCCTGTGGTCACAATAGATGGTCAATATTTGACTAGCATGCCAATCTGAGTTGGTTAAGGAAAAAGGAAAACAGTGGAGGGGGTCTGCTTAAGCCCCTAAGAGCTTATCATATCCAGTAAGGTGAGAGTTGCATCTAGAGAGGGAGAATTTCTAAATACTTCCTCATCCCCATCCCCACAATTTCTCCTAGGCCACCAGTCTGTGCCATTCTATTTCTGTGCATTACTTAATCTTGAACCTTCTGTTTCCTCCACTTGGTTTTCTGCAAGGGTTGGTCCAGCATGTTTAGAAACCACATCTTGTGAGTGTTTATTTTTTGAATAATTCCATGGAAATGTTTTGTGTGGTCTTCCATTCCTGTGAACAAAAATTTGCTCAACTCAGTTTAAATATTCCCATAAACTATTACTTACTACCGGATTCCCCAAGAAAAAGATCAATAATGACTAACAACTCACCCACAAGAGCTTATCTGCCACTAATGTTCTTGCCTTGCAATGTGCACTTGTAAGGCAGCATGTTCTAAAGTGTAATATTGGGGTGGCTTGACAGACCAGCATAAACTGCCTTGAAAATTGTCATATAGAGAAATTTCATGGCGGATACACAGAAATTACTGGACATGATAACATCTAGAGTAGACTACAGCAATGTGCTCTATGCAGGACATCCCTTGAAGAGTGTTTGAAAGCTACAGTGGGTACAGAATGCTGACTGGAACGGGTGATGGGGCCATATCACTCCAGACGTTGCACTTACCGGAGCTCTCAGTCAACTTCCAGACCTAATTCAAGGTGCCAGTATTGACCTTTAAAGCTTGGGACCAACATATCTTAAGGACCACCTACTCCCATATGAACCTATCCAATCACTGTGATCATCAACCAGATTCAAGCACCTATAAGCTCTGGCTTTTTCATACAGTACGAAAAGCACCTTACTTACTTTATTGATGTGTAACCAGTCTGAGAGATGTAGAACAAAATAAAGAAGAGAAATGCCACAAAAGCAGCAAGTCCAATCCAAAAGGCTATAACGATTGAATCTGTTAAAAAAAAAAATACAGTACACAATATCTGGTTGATCTTAGAGCATTTAAAATGCGTTTTACAAACTGAATATTCTAGCACCTACAAAAGTCTTTTTCTCGTTTTGTACATGGAACACTGAACTACAGTGGAATGTACTTGGGAAGATAGGTCTCTGGGCAAATATACCCTTTCCAAAATCTTACATAAGATGGCTCTATTTTGGTGTTTCACACCTTTCACGGGATTGTCTTATGTGTTGAGTTGTTAGTCTGTCCATCTTTTACTCTCTTGTCTCTGAATAAACAAATATTTATATAACAATGCCAGCTTTTGAAAAAGTAAAAATTAGGACTGTTCAGATGAATACCAACATATCACTTTAGCGTAGCATTTACGATAAGTGGCCAATATTATCAGTTAGAATGTAATATGCATACAAAAGGCAAGCTTTCATTTAGTCCAGTTATTTAAAATTTCAAAGCTATTTATAACAAACGCAATAAAAGATTACATTTTAGAAACATGAAAAATATTTACTGTGTATTAATATAAGCTATAGTGTTAGGATCATAAAATCCAGTCTAGAAAGACCATTTTGCATACACGTGCATAGACTGAATGATCAGGAAAAGGCTGTAGCAGAAGGGGGGGGGGTGCTATTCTTCGTAGAGCTCCTTTAAAGTCAATTGTATTAGACTGGAGAAACTGCATAGGATTACACAGACAATCCAGCATCAGCTGTAAAAACAGCATTCCTCAGGCTGTCAGTACTGAAAACCTCCTAAAAGGAAAACTGCCTGGGACCTAGCCTAATCACATTTTAGGTGGTGGTAGAAACATGAACTCTGCGGGTTAACAGCTCTGTACAGTATTTTCAATTCCCTCAACTAAGTTCTTATGATAAACGTTTATATTTTAAATGGTTAGTTCCCCCCCCCATTTCCCCCCTAACTTTTCATCTCTGAATAAGATGCATGAAGTAATACTTACATCTGTGTGCCTTCAGCTTTGTTGCATCAACTGAGGCTAAATCTAGATAGCCCACATAATATTCATAAGACCAAATATAATCTTGTGAATTTGTTCCGTTAGCCATTTCAATAGTGCATCTCAGCCAGTTCAGAACTCTAACCCTAACATATACTTTCGTTTGCGTGTGCTGGCATAAATGGATTGCACAAAGTTGTAGATTATGTTTCCTCCAGGAATCCTCAAGGACTGCCTAGACAAGGGACACCTTCAGCAGCACTGAAGGTCACTCTATGATGACAGCTGATTGGTGCCAAAAACAACAAAAATTATTATCTTTTGTGTATGCACTATACATACACCATACTATACTATACATACTTAAGAAAGAGACTTAAGAAAACAACACACAGCCAAAATACAAAACAAAATCTTCACAATAGGTAACCAGCAACACAACCAGGTGTGGTGTGATTAAAAAGTTGGATTAGGTCTAGGGGAGGCCCAGGTTCATATCCCTGCTTACTATAAAACTCACCTGGTGACCCTGGGCCAATCATTCTCTCTTAGCCCACCGTATCTTATGTGGTAGTTGTGGGGTTAAAATGGATGACTGGAGAATCATATACATCGCCTTAGGCTTCTTCAAAGAAATATAAAAGTGTAATATACACTTCAGTGCTTAAAAGGACAGGCAATACTACTTAAAGCCCTGAACACACTGTGTACAGGTGCATACAAATGCATGCATATACACTGAATTCCCCCATGCCTTTGCACATTCAGGATAATTGGTATAGAGCTGAAGAACATACTAACTGTATGTGTCCAGGCAGAGTTCCTAGCTGCTGGGACACTCTGTCTACAATACATATACATTCCTTATGTTATGCTGATCACATGTAAGCACAGGACAAAGCTATCAGGTGCCCATCCCTCTTGTAACTCCTAAAACTTTTAATTCCTAAAATGAAATATTGCCTACCTCCAAGCTAAGGGCCTACGGAAATAACGAGCTAAACTATATTGTTTTAAATGCACACAAAACCATCCAGTAGTTTCCACTGTTAGGGTGTTCACAGATTCTTTTTTAAAGAGAGTGTATGTGGAATTTAACTACAGTCCTTTCAGAAATCGGCTCAACAGTCAGATCCTATGATGGTTAACTCAGAAGCAACTATTGAACTTACTCCCTTGTAAGGAAGCATCCCTAAAGTGCGGTTTTGACACCAATAACAGCACAGGGCGGCTTCGGGGCTCAGCCAGCGCTTCAGCGCTTCCCCATACCAAGGCAGGAGGATCGGACAGGCGAAGGCTCCATAACGTCGAAGCATGGAGAGTTGTGACGCAGGCGCCAAAGCCCTTCCACGGGAAAGACAGCAATAGAGAGCTTTTATTTTGCATCCTAGAGCGGTGCCGTCTGGCGTTTCTTTCTGATGCTGTCAGGGAGGAGGGGCAGAGCTGGGCGCGCGTAGCTTGAAACAGAACGGCCGCTCTGACGATGGAGGAGGCTTCGTTGTTGCTCGGCCTCTCTCCCGGTGGCCTTAAAAGCAGAGGAGGACAAGAAAGCCCTGGGTCGGAGGAGCTGCCCGTGGTGGTGTTTTTGTGCGCCGGGTGCAGACGGCCGGTGGGAGACACGCTCACCTGTGAGGCCAGCGACGAGGACACCAACTGCGTCCTGCT
>NW_015168710.1:374409-377436 GCF_001447785.1 Gekko japonicus
GGGACTTTTCTAGCGGGGGCTGCCTGCACCTGATCTCCAAGCGGCGAAATCACCACTTGGAGATCAAGGAAGGTGTGCGGCCGCCCCTTTCCCTCCCTCCTCCCCTACTGCCCCGCAAAATTTCCCCATGCCCCACCAACCCAACATTCCTGAAGAAGAAGAGATTGGATTTACACCTCGCCCTTCACTCGGAGTCTCAGAGTGGCCTACAAACTCCTTTCCCTCCCCTCCCCACAAGAGACACCCTGTGAGGTAGGTGGGGCTGAGAGAGCTCTTTCCAGAACAGTCCTTGAGAGAACAGCTCTGACACAACTATGGCTTGCCCAGGGCCATCCAGCAGCTGCAGGTGGAGGAGTGGGGAACCTGGTTCTCCCAGATTTAAGTCCAGGCATTTAACAACTACACCAAACTGGCTTTCTATGGGGCTGTACTATTTATTGTATGTATGGTCTTGTTCTTACTGTGTTGCACTTTAGCTTCTGAAATCCAGTTTTTGCAGTTCATATGATATGCCATGTTTTATACTGCTTTTGTTGTATTTTTATATAATCTAGTCATAAATCCATAAGTTTATTAAAACAGTCGTAGACCAGCAGAAACCACAGACACATGAATCACAATCATAAGAACATAAGAGACACCAATGTTGGATCAGGCCAAATTTGACTATTGTAAATGTATAATGAATTTATTAATCATGATCTGATTATTGCGAAGTGCTATATATACACACACACACACACACACACACTGTCTTCTTATATGTTTGTTTGTCTTAAAATTAATAAATAGATTATTAAAAGAGAGAGAGAGAATGCAAGGCCCACTCTGAAACTGATGGGATAGTAGTGCCTGAGCTGATACAGATGGGCCCAAATAATTTTTCTGTCTTGCAATATAAAAAGGCAACATCTTCCTGTTGGCAGTTCATAGCAATGTTGGGCATATTATGATCTTTATATGTTTCACTTTGCTGGCATATCCAGCCAGCTCATAAAATAATAATTTTGCTGTTCTTCATTTTTGCGCAAACCCCCCCATACAGAGCAAAGACTTTCAAGCCAGCCAGGTGAATGTGGCTGGTAAGGAATATCATTACCCCCATTTCAGGTGTTACTCTCAACGTTTCCGTGGATACAGAGCAAAGACTTTCAAGCCAGCCAGGTGAATGTGGCTGGTAAGGAATATCATTTCCAAGTGTAAATTAGATGTTTGGGGAGCCAGTTCGTCATTTTTAGAGCAAACCTTTATTTTGACTTAAAATACCCATGTAGGCTAACAAAGATCCTGTTATTTAGGGAAAAGCAGAAGAGAAAGTTGATGTTACGTATTTTGAAACTTTGCGATAGGGTAGGATAATATATTTATATAATATAATATTGGTAATATTAGAAATTGTATTTTTCAGTCCATTTATTCTGATTAAGCAAGACAGTTAACTTAGCTTTCAAGTACCTAGAATATATGTCATTGGATGTTATACGTGTGCATTTTTTACATCTTAGGGAATTTTCTTTTATATTTGTTTCTAGCTTTCTTTCAAATGTTAAGTTCATACTAGGGCTAAACATTTGCACTTTACTTGGAAGTATGTTCAAAGGAATAACATGTTTAAGGCAGTGTTTTGGAGTGTTAAATTACTCAACTGGGCAAAAAAGCTTTTGGTGAATGAGATCTTGCCCCTTCTGCATGTTGAAAGAAGAGTTCAAAGGGGGCTCTGATCATATTGTGACCCTCCTATATCCTTCATACGTAGTGCCCACTGGCCTCATGTGCTGTAGTATATCCAGCTATTGCTAGTAAGCCAAGGCCCTCCCATGCCACACTTAACACACCTGTGGTGTCCTGCTGCTGTCTAAGCCTCTGGGAACACCCCCAGTCTTGTTCTCACAGGACCTGGGTAGCCAGTGTTCCCTCTAAGCTGAGTTAGGGTGAGCTAGTTCACAGTTTTTTAGCCTCCGGCGCACACATTTTTGCCTTAGCTCAGGAAGGATGGCTCCAGAACAAACAGTAGCCAAATCGCTCACTCACAGCTTTAATGCCAGTAGCTCACCAAGTTGAATTTTTGCTCACAAGACTCCACAGCTTAGAGGGAGCACTGATAGCCACTTGTTGAGTTCAAAGGGGGCTCTGATCATATTGTGACCCCCCTATATCCTTCATACGTAGTGCCCACTGGCCTCATGTGCTGTAGTATACCCAGCTATTGCTAGTAAGCCAAGGCCCTCCCATGCCACACTTAACACACCTGTGGTGTCCTGCTGCTGTCTAAGCCTCTGGGAACACCCCCAGTCTTGTTCTCACAGGACCTGGGTAGCCAGTGTTCCCTCTAAGCTGAGTTAGGGTGAGCTAGTTCACAGTTTTTTAGCCTCCGGCGCACACATTTTTGCCTTAGCTCAGGAAGGATGGCTCCAGAACAAACTAATTTATGCAGTAGCCAAATCGCTCGCTCACAGCTTTAATGCCAGTAGCTCACCAAGTTGAATTTTTGCTCACAAGACTCCACAGCTTAGAGGGAGCACTGATAGCCACTTGTTGTTTGGTTTCTCTTTAGGATTTTTTAATGTTAAGATCATGTTGTCAGTGTTGATGCAGAATAAAAATAAGAAACTCTTAGAGAATAAAGCCCTTGTGTTGTTACTTGACTATAGTATGAGATATCCAGATGATAAATCTGCTTAGCATTTATAGAACACTTAAATATATTCAAATACCATTACATGCACTATTCAGCAGTCCTTTCAACTGTCACATATGAGTATCCCTTAACTGATGAGGCAAAGAGATGTGGAGTCTGAAAGACAGTGGCTTGACAAAAGCCAGTTGATTCATGGCTGAAGCAAAAATTGAAGGAGACCTGAATTAATAATTCAGTCTCATAGTCTAGTTCCCTGACCTGGTTTCCTATAGATTCTTGTAAATTAGTAAGCTTTGGCTTATCAGCAAAGGTTGTAGATGTTGCAGTACATCCTGCACAGTGTCGACACTGGAAGTGCAAGGGTAGAATGGGAAGAAGAGGATTACAGT
>NW_015168711.1:0-2202 GCF_001447785.1 Gekko japonicus
TTCTACACTTTTCATAGGTGTTGATTCGCAGCAGTTTGAAGGAACTGGTGCGATGTCTGCGCCCACCCCTCTGGGCATGCGTGGTGGGGTTCCTGCACATGCTCGAGGTCTGTGCGCGAAAATCCGTTAAGAGCTTGCTACAATGCCGATCGATCCAGCGCGTGCGCACTAGATCCAATGGGTGTGAATGCACAGATGACCACTCGAAGATCACCAGTTACAGGTAAGCAACCTGTTTTTCTCCCCCCAACCATAGCTAAAAATGAAATGAAACAGTCCAGTGGCACCTTTAAGACCAAGTTTTATTCAGGTACAAGCTCTCCCTCCTCTGTGACGACAGATCTGCACATTCCCCCCCCCCAATAGCTAGCAATCTAAAACAGTCCAGTGGAGCCTGAGCGGTGGGTATTGCCTTCTGACACACTTCCAGTGATGTCAGGGGGTATGGCATATGCAGATAAATTATACTAATAAGTTATGCTAATGAGCTCCTGCACCTCTTTTTCTACAAAATCACCCCTGCTCACAACATGATGTAAAACACCCTATTTGGCTTTAATTAACTTTACACCTCATGCACCACCTTAAATTTATCTCCAAAATAGTTAAAACAATAACTACCAAGTAATTCCTTTGCTCTACCCCTACAAGGGATCTGTGAAACTCGTTTAGTATCAAAGACAGACAAAGAAAATTGCTAGCCTTTGTAATTTCAATGATCAGACACCATTTGTTTTTTCTTGCTCACATGGAACTAGATGAACCTCAAATATCTACTTTACCTGCTGGCATTAGGGAGAGGGATGCTGGCCAGAGAAGGCCTTAAACTCATAGTCTGGAACATCTATTTTTATCCCCACCACTACTGGTTTTTTTTATTTTCCAGCATCCAGCCTAAGCTTGCAAGCTGTTTTTTGCCTTTTTGCTTGCTGCTAATAAAAGGTATTACATGGATTGTGGTTTGTTTCTGGGTTTTAATTTCGATCAGCAGGACTGCAAACATCCTCTGTATATTTATATGCACTTTTCTGAACGGAAACAGCATTGTTCACATGATATTAAACAAATACACTGTGACAGCAATGGCATTTGGTATATGCTGCTTCTCAGCTATAGTCTGTACTACAGAAAGAAACAAATGACAAGAAAACGTAAATATAGCTAATACCAACCCATTTCCTAGGTTCAGGTGGGTAGCTGAAGCAACAGAACAAAGTTTGAGACCAGTAGCGCCTTTAAGACCAACAAAGTTTAATTCTGGGTATAAGCTTTCATGTGCATGCACACTTCTTCAGTTACACAAAAGCTTATACCCAGAATTAAACTTTGTTGGTCTTAAAGATGCCACTGGACTCAAACTTTGTTCCATTTACTGAAGGACGACAGAGAAATGGCTAAGAAGCTGAATGCATTTTTTGCCTCTGTCTTCACTGTGGAAGATGAGAGGTGCTTGCCCACTCCAGAACTGCTGATTTCAGAAGGAGTGTTGAAAGACCTGAGTCAGACTGAGGTGACAAGAGAGGAGGTCCTACAACTGATAGACAACTTAAAAACTAATAAATCACCAGGCCTGGATGGCATACATCCGAGAGTCCTGAAAGAATTCAAACATGAACGTGTGGATCTCCTGACAAAAATATCTAATCTTTCATTAAAATCTGCCTCCATCTTTAAAAGCATTCCAGAAGAGATCCAGGAAGTTACAGCCTGACATCAATACTGGATAAGTTGGTGGAAACCGTTATTAAGGAGAGAATTAGTAGGCACACTGATGAACAAAAACTATTGAGGAAGACTCAGCATGGGTTCTGTAAGGGTAGATCTTGTATCACCTGCTAGTGTTCTTTGAGGGGGTGAACAAACATGTGGACACGGGGGAACCAATATATGTTGTTTACCTTGACTTCCAGAAAGCTTTTGATAAAGTCCCTCATTAAAGGCTCCTAAATAAGCTCAATAGCCATGGGATAAAAGGACAAGACCTCTTGTGGATCAAAAACTGGCTAATTAATAGGAAACAGAGTGAGTATAAATGAGCAATTTTCACAGTGGAGGGTGGTAAGCAGTAGGGTAGCACAGGCCTCAGTACTGGATCCAATGCTTTTTAACTTGTTCATTAATGATTTGGAGTTGGGAGTAAGCAGTGAAGTGGCTAAATCTGTGGATGACACTAAATTGTTCAGGGTGATGAGAACCAGGGAG
>NW_015168711.1:2480-3879 GCF_001447785.1 Gekko japonicus
GACTATGAGGCACTCCAAAGGGATGGGTCGAGGATGGGTGAGTGGGCGTCAACGTGGCAAATGGGGTTCAATGTGGCCAAGTGCAAAGTGATGCACATTGGGGCCAAAAATCCTAACTATAAATACACATTTATGGGGTCCAAACTGTTAGTAACCAAGAGACAGATCTTGGAGTCGTAGTAGATAACCGAGCTGCGAGACAGTGTGCAACTGCAATAAAAAAGGCCAATGCTATGCTGGGGATTATTAGGAAGGGAACTGAGAACAAATCAGCCAGAATCATAATGCCCCTGTATAAATCGATGGTGCAACCTCATTTGGAATGCTGTGTGCAATTCTGGTCACCACAACTCAAAAAGGATATTATAGCATTTGGGAAAAATGCAGAAAAAGGCAAATAGAATGATAAAAAGTACTCCAGTGAAGAAAGGTTAAAGCGCTTGGGGCTCTTTAGCTTGGAGAAACGACGGATGAGGGGTGACATGATCGAGGTTTATAAGATTATGCATGGGATAGAGCAGGTAGAGAGAGAAGTCCTTTTCTCCCTTTCTCACAATACAAGAACTCATGGGCACTCCATGAAATTGCTGAGGGGTCGGGTTAGAACGGATAAAAGGAAGTCCTCCTTCACCAAAGAGCAATTAACACATGGAACGTACTGCCACAGGAGGTGGTGGCAGCTATAAGCATGGACGGCTTCAAGAGGGAACTGGATAAACATATGGAGCAGAGGTCCATCAGTGGCTATTAGCCACAAGGTATAGATAGGGACTCTCAGTCTGGGGCAACTGATGCTCTGTATTCTTGGAGCTTGGGGGGGGGCAACAGTGGGAGGGCTTCTAGTGTCCTGGCCCCACTGGTAGACCTCCTGGTGGCACCTGGTATTTTTGGCCACTGTGTGACAGGGTGTTGGACTGGATGCACCATTGGCCTGATCCAACATTGGCTTCTCTGATGTCCTTATGTTCCTAAGTGGCATAGATATTTTTCCTCAAAGCACTTTTATTAAATAACTAGTTCTATAGAAGTGAGATAGCCCATCAATCTGCCAAACAATTTTGATGTCTTGTGACTTGTTCAGAATGCGCTATATCTTTTCTAAATACCAGCCTGAGAATATTTGCCACACCCAGTTGGGCATTTTTTTCACAGCTAACTGTGCGTACGGTGATTCTGCATGGTGTTATTTTTAGTACCCCCATTGTTTCATACAACAGGTTTAGAGATGCAGTGCAAAGTAAGTTCAAGTAGACTCTTAGGAGGCAAGTATGTGTGATGAGCATGAACAGTTTGCTCGATATGCTTTTTTGCTCCCTCATTCCATTCTCCTTCTGATGAAATGCAATTTTTAAGTTTCTCAGTTCGGGAAGCCAGGAATCAAGGTTCAGTGTATGATGGT
>NW_015168711.1:3923-37198 GCF_001447785.1 Gekko japonicus
ATTCTTGTGCAAGAACCTGCATTCAGACAATACATGGCAAATTGAATTTGAGTTGAAGTTTACATGAACTAGGAAGCTGTCAGCGGCTCTCAGCACATAAAGGGAAGAGGAGAGAGAGAAGATGGAGGTGGTACGTGAGCATGACCAACAAGCCACATCCAGTCCTGCCATGAACAAGCAACATCTTTGTGCAGCCCATGTGTGCTTAACAGATTACAGTAATTCTGTTGCCTTAGGAAAGGAAGGTAAATTTCTGTTGAAATCTGTAGTGTTACTACAATATTTCAGTTGACACATTCTTCTTGGTTGAGTTCATATATTTCCAAAGTATACAAAGAGACAAAAAAACTGTGCCAGCTTTTAAGTTTGCCACAATTTTTCATGAGCTGGAAGTTAAAAAAAAAGAGGTGGAGGGAGAAAAATAGACGTTTCCAGCTATGATTTTAAAGGCCTTTTCTCACCAGCATCCCTGTGCTCAATGCCAGAAGAACATGAATTGACAAGAGACTTTACATATGGGATTTACCCATAACATGAGGTAAAACTACCTTATTTGGGTAATATATATATATCTATTGGTCTACTGGCAAGTATAGGTCTATTTTCCCACTGGTGCTGATCCTTCATGGCTTATTAAGAATAACTTTGCCAATCAGGCCCTAAACCAAGAATAAGAATGCACATTACTCAGTCCTGGATCCAATTCATAGCTAAAAAGGATTTGGCAGATTAATTACTTATAAAACTAGACAACTCTAGGAACAAAAAGAATTTTTAAAAACTCTTTGCATGAAAACAAGATGCCATACACAAGAGCCATGTGCTTCTGGACACCTATTTATATCTTCCTTGTGGGCAGGCACTTGCAGAAAGGTTTGTGATCATTATTATGAAGTAACGCAACTCTCCAAAAGCAGAAGAAATGATCAATTCAGGACCCACATGCCCTGAACAAAGAGGACGCTTAGGTAGTCCGAGTTGCAGACAGCCTTCACTTCTCTTCCACCTGCTTCTCATGGATGAGAGCCTCCCCTGAGAGCAGAAAAATAGGCACGCAGAATGGTTTGGAGGTACAGGGTGTGCTACAGAACTATATACCCATGCTGGAGCATAAATATGCTCATTGGGATTTACAAAACATGCCAGCAAATGAAGTCATTTAAAGAAATATTCACCTGCTTTCCATCAATTTCTGTCACTTCTTCCTGAACGACAATCAACTGCAAGTTGGAGCTGGATGCCAATGGCCATTCATGGATCATAATGCGAACACTAACAATTCCTAATCGCTTCTGATTCAGTAGGCTGTCGGCATTCCCACTCTCCACTATCAACAATAAAATTGCATGTCACAGAGCGGTCATGCAGAAAGGCATAATCTCCAAATACAAGTTACATATAAAACTGTGACTTATGCCTTGCAGGTGGGATCCTGACCCACTCTACAGAATAGTTTGGGAGCAGTATTACTCATTACCAGGTTCAAGAGACACAAGAGTGTGCAAACACAAATACCTGACATTTCCAAAACCCAAATGGAAACCCAGCAGCCTTCCCTATCCCAATGGGGGTGCAGCAATTAAGTTCAACATTGTATACTCATTTCTGCCCTTGTAGGCACTGTGGCCTTAAGTAGCCATGAACAGAACTAGGATGGAGTTCATGGTAGTAAACAAAATGGTAAGGCTGAACCACAAACAAACAAAGACAACAAGAACTGCAGAAGGCAACAGCTTGTGAACACAGCACTCTGGTGGAAATGCTTCTGGGTGGGAGAAAATGTGCTGAAATACTGGCATTTTTTAAAAAAACTGGCCATTTTAAAACATCTTCAGTTTTACAGATTCTGCTGACATTTTCAACTGGGGGCTCCCAATGGCTGTTACCAGATGGTACAGTATGGAAGGGAAGCAATAGCCAGTACTGAATGCCAAGAGCCAGTTTGGTATAGGAGCATGGACTCTAATCTGGGAGAACTGGGTTTGATTCCCCACTCCGCTACATGCAGCTGCTGATCATTGGGTCAGTCACAAGTTCTTTCAGAGCTGTTCTCTCAGAGCTCTCTCAGCCCCACCTACCTCACAGGGTGTCTGTTGTGGGGAGGGGAAGGGCAAGAGATTGTAAGCCACTCTGAGACTCCTTCAGGTAGTTAAGGGTGGGGTATAAATCCAACCTCTTCTTCTTCTACCTTATTTCTGTCTTTCTCCTCCTCCTATAAGCACGCACATTTCAGTAGCAGAACCGTTCTTGTCACTACCTTTATTCTGCGAGCAGATTCAGAATGATCATCCTGATAGTGCCATCCTAAGCACGGTTACAACTTTCTAAGTCCATTGACTTAGGTTGCAACTCTGTTTAAGATGGCACTGTGAGATTCACAGCTTTCACTTTAAAAAGAAAGCAGCGAGTCCTGAAAGCTTGCGAGCAATTCCTTGGAAGCTAAAGGAGGAGATCAACAGGGCTTCCAGTGGACAAAGGGGCAGGCTTCAGCACCCTGAACTGTTTACTGCCCCTCCTTATAACAAGACAAAACTAGGCAAGATAAAGATATGCACATACATGTTCTTAATGTGCATAAATTATGTGGGTGGCATACTATTTCTGGGCACAGAATTTGGGTTCCCTTGATATAGAATTTGATCCTCCCCCCCAGATATGAGCCAAAAGGATACACGGTCCTGCATGCAGGTCTGCAGCCATGCGGGCAGCATAACACGAATCCTCCACATTGTTCAGTGAGTGTTCGTTACAGTCATATGGATGTTGTTAGAAACCATCTGTACTCTCATTGTGCAGATGACAAAACTGGTAAGGTGGTGGTAACTAACACACTGTTAACCACATGCAGGACAATCACTAATACAGTCTCTGTTTTCCTAAATAATGGCCTGTATTCCTAGTTTGCAAAATCATTATTAAATATAACAGGGGGAGGGAACTGGTCTCAGAAGAAGCACATCTTCCAAGCCCAGATCCCAAGAATCCTTAGGCAGAAAGGCGCAATCTCCTTCTTACCAGAAGGATGGAGGTGTGGGGGGGGAGGGTACAGTGGAACGTGGACTCAAACATATGCATGGCTAAAGTGATGCTTCCCTGTCCCAGGATCCTTTCAGAAGCAAATCTTCCTGAAATTTCTAGTGTACGGATTTCCAGAGAGATTTCTAGTGTATAGGATTTCACTTGAAGCCAATGCTTCTCCCTCCTCCCTTAAACCCAACTCTGGTTAGAAGCAAGACACAGACTAACTGCTTCACTTCAGTGCAACTACCTACCCTAGCTGGCTGATGGCTGGTACCTGTGTGCCGCCAGGGATATTCCTTGCTAGCACAAGGGCAGGCACACATGTGCAACTCTCAGCCCCTTTCAGTTTTTGGGATGGGAGCAGGGAGGTCATTCTTATTTTATTTTGTTTGCTACTGTTGTTACAAGGAGAGGAAATCTCTACAGAGTCTACCTTCTCCTTCCCAGACTTTCCGCCATTTAGGCACAGTGGATGTCTGCTTGAGGACATGACACAAAAAGGGTTTATTTAGGGAGTGACACCATGCACACAATTAGAAGGTCTCAGAAACTTGTAAAAGAAACTGGAAGCAAAGCCAACAAAAGCAAAAAGCCGGGCCCTACAATTGTTTACATCTTTATGTCTCACCTTTGCTCAAGGAGGCTTACAAGCCATAATTTAAAACATACAGAATAAATTACTGTATTTTTTGGACCATAAGACTCACTTTTTCTTCCAAAAAAAGTGGGAGGAAAAGTGAGTGCGTCTTATGGACCGAAGGTTTAGAATATTTTTTTCCCTGTTTTTCTCCTTTAAAAACTAGGTGCGTCTTAAGGTCAGGTGCGTCTTATGGTCCGAAAAATACGGTAAATCCTAAAATAAAATCCCCAGTAATGCTCCTTCCCCCACATTACATCAATACAGTGATGTCTTCTGATAGAATTGATTGCATCTGAAGGAAATGCACTTAGAGCCATCCCCAAACATCTCACTGAGTTCAAGAGAACTTCCTCAGAATATATGGTTAAGATTGCAGCCTTTACAATCTACACTCATGTTAAAGTATATTTGCATCAAGCCATGTTGAGCAACTGCTGGTGTCCCGAAAGAAAACTGTGCTTATTAATGTATAATGTTTTAGGCTTTCAAAAGCCAATTTTAAAAACACATTAGCATGTCCTTAGCACAAAAGCTGATCATAAAGGATAGATGATCTCAGAAGCTAACCTTGAGACTGGCCATAACCAGTACATCAAGAGACAGCTTTGTGCAAGAAATAAAAAAAGTTCAACGGCAAGTAATAGCTCTGGCCTTATTAATTATGTAAGACACTGTGTGTATCCCCAAACACAACATTTCTGTACAACAGAAAACAGTATAGTGTCTCCCGTATCATATATGCAATATTAATTTTTACCATTAGTAGACAACACTACTCTTTAAGGACATTCAATCCCAATACAGATAGAATTTAAACTAAGAAAATTTCAGAAAAGTAATGTTTTTCAAAGATTATCCAAAAGGCTCTTGCAATTTTATATATGTTCTTTCTCCTACACCCTTTTCCTTTGGACATGTGCCAGGTTAAGAGAGGAGGCGGCCAAGCCTTATCAGGGTGGAGTCACATCCTTGAATTTAGACTGCCTGGTCTGTTGCCTTCCACAAACAAACGAAGCGGCTCTCATGAAGTCAGAATTTGATCTGAGTTTGTATGTGTCTCTCCCCTCCCCACTGTGAGCAAGGACATCTGATTTTGTCTTTCTTCGATTTTAAATGTACCCAACTTGTAAAACGGACAGGAAGCTTTGTGGAACCTTACAGACTAATGAACTTATTGTGGCATAAGCTTTTGTGAGACAAAGCCCACTACATGAGAAATATCTAACACAGTGGGCTTTCCCACGAAAGTTTATGCCACAATAAATTCCTTAGTTTTTAAGGTACCATGAGGCTCCTTAAGTACAATCCTATGCAGTTACTCCAGTCTAAACCTATTGAAAACAATGGGTTTAGACTGAAGTAATTCTGCCCAAGATTGCATTATTTGTTATTTTGACTGCAGCACACTGACGTGGATTGCCCTCTGGCATTAGATGTGCAAGGAGTATAATGCCACTTATTCATTACAGCATTTTCATTATCGGTGGATCACATGGAAGCACACAGCTCAGATAAAGAATTAAGCGATACTCACATATCAAAGTCTGGCACTTTATCCTGGTAACCCCACTCTTCAGTGGAAAGTCATTTACATACACTTGGCCATTAACATAGGTGATATTAAGGACAACCTAAAGAATATAACAGGATGCATAAATACATTAAATACACACATTTGCCAACACAAGGCAGGGAGGGTTGGCTAATCTACGTAAGTCATAACGACAACCATCAGGCATAAATGAAAGAAACTAAACTTTTAACCAATTTTTCAAAATCTATATACCCATAACAATAACCAGAAAAATAAATTCATTTAAAAGGTTGAAATTCATGCCACACTGAATTCAGCATCGAAACTCTCAGAAGTGTTAGTGGTTGTACCCATGAAACTTCAAGAGTCTTCCATGAAAATAATATAAGCTATAAAACCTGTATGAGAGGCAGGGAGGTCAAGTGGACAAAGCTCTAAAGGAGTTACACCTCAGTTCAGATTCCAGCCCTGGCATGAACACTGCAGGCAGCCCACTATTTCTCAGCCTCAGTTATGGTCTTTAAGGTAGGAACAGTCAGCTTCCAGGGATCTAAAGATAAATACCCTTGTAACTGCTGATAATTTTTTTAAAATAAACCCTATTAGCTTTGGGGGTGGGGGACAGGTTATTTGCTGAAAGGAATTGTCCCCTGGACTATTCATGCAGTCTTGCAAAGTGTTTGGTAAATTTACAGTGGTCTTAAAATCATACATATGTACCATTTCTACTGATGGATCACAATTAATAAAGGGGGGAAAAGACTTTTCACTCAGTTTTTATCCCACCCTTCTTACAAAGAGCTCAGGGTGGCAGTGGCGGGGTGTTCTTCTCTCCTCTCAACTTCATCTTCATAACAATCCTGCGAGGTAGATGAGGCTGGGAAAGTATCCCTGGGCAGAGATCATCCAATGAGCTTCAAGACTGAGTGGGAATTTGCAGTTGGGTCTCTCTATTCCTAGTCCAATGCTCTGACCACCTTATGGCAAGTATAGCAAGATTGACATACCTGTCCTTCCTGAAGGTCCCCGTTGCTCTGCAACATACTAATGTTAATCTTGATTCTTTCCTGAAAGATGGAAAAGAGAGGAAAGAACTGTGAAGGAAAGAAAAAAGTGCCTCAGAACGGAAGTCACTTGGCACATAAACCACATTCTTGCTTTAAGCTCGAAAGCAATGAGAGCAGAACAAAAATCACAAGCCAATCTCTAACAAAGGAGTACAATCCAAAGTATAAACACTTTATCATAACAATGATTACAAATCTGTATGATACAAGCAGGGGTCATTTCGTAGAAAAAGAGCTAGGGGAGCTCATTAGCATATACCACACCCCATGACATCACCGGAAGTGTGTCATAAGGCCACACCCCCTGAAATCACCAAAAGTGTGTCATAAGGCCACACACCCCGCCCCCAACGGTCCCGGCCGTCACCGCCGGCCTTGCAGCTCCACTGCCGAGCCCCATGAGGGGCCCGGCGGTGGACCTGCAAGGCCGGCGGGAGTGCAAGGAAGCCCTGTGAAGGCCCTCCATGGCCCCAGGCAGGCAGGGGTGGGGAGAGGCAGGGAGGAAGCAACTTACCCTCCCTCTTCTCCTGCCTCCTCCTGGCTGAATGAGGGCCGGAAGCGGGGCAGCCGGAAGCAGGGGGCGGGGCTTCGTCATGTGCCCCGTCCCCAGTACCTCACCCCCCCCCGAAATGACCTCTGGATACAAGTATTTGTCTGTATTTATAATTTGTCTGTATTTATAATATGACGGGAAGCAGCATATATATTACAAAACATATATTTTTTAAAGTCTATATTAAGGAACATTATCTACAGAATGACCGGAGGGAAGTTTTTCCTGGTAGTGCTTAATAACCCTTCAACTGAAAACTCCTGTGCCTTCTCATCATAATTGCAATAGATCCCACAGTGTTTGCTTTGTGACGAAATTGACTGGCTCAAATTAATGGGCCAATAGGGAATGGGGGCAGATGTGGAGCGTTTGAAAGCTCAGGGACATTGCGAAAGGAGGGAAAATCTGCCTTGTGTAACAATTTGGAAAAGACACCAGAACTGTGCAGCAGTGATCATGTATGAGGAATTCATCAGAAGCAAATGACACAATTTCTGGTATCTTTCAAGGATCTTTGGAGCCCTTGTAGCTTACATTTTTTGAGAAGATAAATTTCTTCTTAAATAGAGATGTAAAATTTCCGGAAATTTTGAAGCTCGGAGACTGCAGCCCCCTGTTGCTTCTTGCCATGCCTAAAAGAGATTTTTTTCTGTGATGCTTAGACAAACTACTCCAACCATGTATCAGGCCTATGAGCCAAATCATAAGAAGAGCCCTGCTGGATCAGACTAGTGGTCCATCTAATCCCACATCCAGTCTCACACAATGGCCAACCAGTCACTCTGGAGGGCCAACAACGAGGCATAGAGGCCAAGGCCTTCCCTTGATGTTGCCTCCTGGCACTAGGATTCAGAGGCTGACTGCCTCTGAACATGGAGGTTTCCTTTAGTCACCAAAGCTAGTAGCCTCCGTGAATCAAACTCAAGCACCTCTGCAGGAAAACAAACTGCCTTAAAGCCTTTATGTGATCCCTGGCAAGCCAAGGCATTAACGATTCATCACAGCTGTTTGTTCCTTTTGCCCCCAATGCTTATGCCAACAACATTTGTTACATTGGTAGAGACCGTTCAGGAATAAAGGCTTCCTTTACAGCTCTCATACCAGTTCTGTACTTCTCCCCTTCTTCTAAGGATTGCAGTCTGCACAGTCAGGGGAAATATTTCAGCATTTTCCTCTACTGTATTTCTTGAAAGCAGTGATCTTTTCTGCAATGAAGATGGGACCAGGTGCAGCAGATAAATGGGAGCAAATAAGTCAGGAATTCTCCAGACTCTTATCCCTTCCTTCCCTAACTTATAAGAAAACCTGCTTTTGGCTCTGAGAAGGGAAATTGTTGCAACATCTTGTACAAACAACTTGTAAAACTAAATCCTCAAAAACCAGTACAAAAAACAAAAAAATGGAAGAGGCTAATAAATGCACCTTTGTGGAAACTATACACAGTAAATTTCTCCAAATACACAGCGTTCAAAACCGAGGGTCAAATGTAAAAGCATACTTTTCGGCTGTTCGTGACACAGGCTCTGTTTGAGAACTCCCCAAGGCATTAGCTGGGAAACTGAAAGCAGTCCTAAGTGCTTTTAAGTTATGGTGCTCCAAAACCATCACTGCACTTTGACATTTCAAATAAACACAGATATAACATAAAACACTTCAGGGTAACTTCCACAAATCACATAATGCATCAACAAGCTCCCTATCTGCCCTTCTCTGTTTCCCATTTGAAAGCTCTTTTGCTGTTGTTTATTACCTTATCAGTAAAGATCTGAATGCAGAAATAGATAAGTGAGTGACAGTCTCTTAACACAGTGGAGATGTGTTATATCAAACATTCAATCTCAACTGATCAAAGTCATCATTTTATAAATAAATGACAGAAGTGACTATACTTACAGGAAACCACTAGGCTGTTTTGAAAATATATGTATACTATCTCCATTCAGTCTCTTGCAACAACACATTCTTCTTCACTCAGCAATCACATACCCAAACTGCACAAGGCCTGACACTACTCCTTATGCAACTCTGCACATATACTAATACACAAATCGTCCCTTCATTTTATTTTTTTAAAATAAAAAGCACAACTCCACATCGAGTCTACATTCCTTGGCCTTTCATACAGATACACCATAATGGCACAATGATGCCTCCTATACAGTTCCCCCCTCCACATATTTGCCACAAACACACACTTGGCACTTCACAGAAGACACAACGCAACCGCTGTTCCCACATATACAGCCGTTACAAGCAATCAGGCTAAATCAGTAGGCAGTCTTAGGTGCCCTCTTCACTGGACAAGCCTTCAGTTCCCTCCGCTGGCTCGTTCTCAAGGTATATCTGGCTCCGCTCGGGAATGATCTTTTTCTGCGCCGCCGCCGCCGCCGCCGCCCCCCGCGCGAATGACAGAGGACCTTTCCTTTCCAACGGACAAGCAGGGGGGCAGAAGCACCAGAAGAAGCAAGCCAGGGAGCGGCCAGAGGGCTTCGCGTGGCCCCAGCGCCGCCTCCATCTTGGGAGCCAGGAATTAAAACAAAGTGAAACATCAACAAAGCAAGAGGCGGCGATAGGCGGAGCAGAAGCGGGGAGGAGTCCCGGCGGCGGGGGCGGAGGGAAAAACAACCGGGAAAGACGCAGAAGAAGCAGAAAGGAGATGCCGACGGCGAAGCTCGTGGGAAAGTGAGGCAAAGAAGGGTCGTTGCTCGCTCAGAACGAAGAGAAGCCTTTTTCACGAAGAAATCACGACCTCAACAGATCAGGCCTTTCCTCGACCAACAGAAATTAAAATAAAGCGATGCGTTGTGATCTCGTGCACGTTTACTAGGTAGAATCGCTCATTCTCCCTACAAAAAGTGTGCATAAGAAAGCTGTGGCGGGGCCCAATCCTATTCATGGGGCTGGTGTCAGCATCCCCTGGGGGGCAGCAGTTGCCCAGGCTTCTCCCCTGTCACCTGTCAGCCTCTCCCCCTCCATCCCTCTCTTCATTTACTTATTAAAATACTTTATCGCACCTTTCCCATTGGCTCAAGGCATTTTGCAGTTTGCTTGAAGTGCTGCCATTAGAGGAAAGCCTGAGCTGGGCATAGCGGGGGCAGTCCTGGTGGCCCTGGCAGCAGCACTACCAGCTGAATACACCCACTGATGCTGCCAGGAAAAGGATGTGTAGTGGTGCAGGCAGCTAAGCATGGGTGGTGGTGGGAGGCTGTGAGCAGAAGGATGCACAGGCAGGTGGGGTATCTAGAGGAAGGCATGAGGTGATTGGCAGACAGGGGCCCTCCGAAACCAGCCCTGCCTTTTCATATTCCTGGCTGACACAGCAGGATGCACGAATCTAAAATAAACAGATGTTCAGTCAGAAATAAAAAGCACTTCAGTGGACAGGTCAAAAAAAGGATTCGTCTATATGCAGCACAACCCTGCCATCGAGTTAGTCTATGTGCAGCACAATCCTGCCATCGATTGGGAGGCAGATCAATATGTAGCTTAGTCCTACAGGGTTAGATCTGACTGGGGACAAAGGAAAGCCTAGCTCTCTATAGCACTCAGCTGCAAGAAGAAATTGGTCACCAATATCCTAGGTCTCTCAACTGGAAAGAGAAGGAAATTAATTTTTTGGGGGGGAGGGGGTTTACTGCCCAGAAGAAAAGGTTCTTACTCACTTTATGATCTAGAAGTCTGTTCAGTTAAAGCCCATTTTGAAAATCTGTAGAGTTAATGAATCTTTGATGTGACTGATGCTAATGATGCCTCTTAAACCATTTTGTTCTGTCAGTTTCAGGCCTGCTGGGAACCCTTTCTATCTGTTTCGTGAGGGATGTGTTCTGACATAAAGTTCCAAGCTGTATGACTGCTTAGCGAGCACCTCTGTGACTTCTCCAGCTTCTCCCATTTTCTATAACAGACTAGGCTGTACTTTGCCTACCATCTGGGTCCTCTGTTAAACACACCTGTTTCTCCTGGAACAATTTCTAGTAAATGGCAGAAGGACTGAACTACTGGCTACCCACTCTTTATGAGATTCTTTTACTCAGGCAGACAGACACATGAGTAATAGGTGCATGAGCAACAGAAGGTGCAGTTTGTCTCTATAAAATACATGAATGAGGAAGTGCTCCAATGCTGGTCAATGGCCATGTCCACTTTAAAGTAGAAAGCCATATTAATAATGCACATGCTGTCCATAACTAAAGCACTACACATTTATTTTCCTCCCAGAACATCTGTGGCCAAGTACAAAGCATCTTGTAGTGAGCAATCCTGAGCCACAGTAATTTTTTAACACCCAGCTGTCACATAGGGACACATTCTGCTTTAAGGTAGAAATGTGTTCCTGCCCCGTTAAGTTCTGCGCTTCTACCAGTGTTCCCTCTAAGCTGAGTTAGTGTGAGCTAGCTCACTGTTTCTTAGCCTCCGGCTCAGAGATTTCTGTCTTCGCTCAGGAAGGATGGCTCAAGAGCAAACTAATTTATGCAGAAGCCAAATTGCTGGCTCACAACTTTAATGCCAGTAGCTCACCAAGTAGAATTTTTGCTCACAAGACTCCACAGCTTAGAGGGAGCAGTGGCTTCTACTCAGTTGTATTTCTAAACATATGTGCAGGTGGTTACTTACCTTCATATGCCTGCATTATTCGCCCTTTCCCCTTTTCTTAGCATCAGTATGTTTCTCATCACATCCCAATTAGGATATTATCATCCACATTATTGTCAATAAACGAGGCTTATTTCCAAGTAAATATTCTTAAAATAATAGTTTTGAGTCCAGATTCTAAATTCATTTTCCTTATGCTTAAGTATTTGGCTATGCAGCCCAAATCATCTACAAGTTACTTCAGAAATCCCACTGAGCTTAATGAAGCTTACTCCCTACTAAGTGTAACTGCCTTTAACAAGGACTGTGTTACCCAAACTGGACCCAAAGAAGTGGAAATTAGCTTTAAAAGGGTTCCAGAATGGAATAACGCAGGACCTTGGTCTGTGTATACCAGGGTGGATCTCTTTAAGGGTAACCTCACAATAAAATTATTAAGGCAGTGATAGTGATTTTAAACACAGCTTTATTTATTTATTTGAGTTATACCCCACCCTCCCTACAGAAGCAGGGTGGCTTACGTAAAAATTAAAACAAATAAAACAGAACATTTATAAAACCATTAATAAAGTACTAGTGAACAATATTGCATAAGCAACATTAATAAAGTACTAGTGAACAATATTGTATAAGTGATGGCAAAACACAGTATTGAATCAGTCACAGTGGGAGTACAATCAGCAGTGGTTTTGGGACTATTGTCTCGGTCCCATGCTGGTTTCAGTTTATGCTGGCGAGGCACAGGCTTTCAATTATGGTTCCAGGGCATAGAGTCTTAAGCCTATATTCAACTATTAGGTGTGGCTCCTCAGTTGAATGCCTAGTGGAAGAGCTCAGTCTTGCAGGCCCTGCACAATTGTAAAAGGTCCCGCAGGGCCCTAATATCTTCCGGGAGCTCATGTAAAGAGCCTACACTAAGCACCTGAGAATGAATTCCCCAAGTAGTCATGCATGCACGCACACACATGAACCAGCAAGAGTGTGCACTTGATAAAAAGGAAAAGGGAGTAAATTGGGAAGTTTTAGAGAAGGTACTCTTGAGAGTCCCTTGGACTGCAAGAAGATCAAATCAGTCAATCCTAAAAGAAATCAACCCTGACTGTTCCCTGGAAGGCCAGATAATGAAACTGAAGCTCAAATACTTTGGCCACCAAATGAGAAGGGAGCACTCACTGGAGAAGACCCTTATGCTGGGAAAGATTGAAGGTCAAAGAAGACGGGGACGGCAAAGGATGAGATGGTTAGACAGTGTCATCGATGCAACGAACATGATGTTGAGCAAACTTCAGAGGACGGCGGAAGACCGGAAGGCCTGGCGTGATCTGGTCCATGGGGTCGCGAAGAGTCGGACTCGACTGTGCGACTGAACAACAACAACAACAAAAGAGAAGGAACCTATGACCTGAAATCCTGGGCTTGAGGTCTGGAGAGGTCCGGGGAGGGGGGGGAGCCTGCAACACAGTTGCAGGGATGTTCAGGTAGTGGGCAAACCTGGCACACTTCCACTGAGTTGGGATGGTCTTTTTATGGGGAAGGGCCCCCTAGCTAGACATGGGAACCCACTTTCCCAGGAACCTGGTTGGTTCAAAATGTAAATTTTGAATCTCACCGGCTGGTTTAAAGTAAGTAAACTGCTGCCAAACTTTGGCAGGGAAAATACATTAATTAGGCTATTGTGAGCCAAATCTGCATGGTCACAAAGAGTCTGGGTGAGGCAACATGATTAACATACTTTAATTAGCAGCAGAAAAGAGCAAGAGTCCAGTAGCCACCTTAAAGACTAACAAAATTTGTGCCAGGATATGAACTTTCATGAGTCACTGCTCACTTCTTCAGATACTTCTTTCTAACTTCTTTTTAATCTCCCTTTGAAATTCCTTTGTAAGAGAACTGCTACTTTTAGGTTAGCAACTGCAGTTCTCTTACAATTGAATTTCAAATGGAGATTATAAAGAGAGATCGCTGAATTACAACTGATAGTGAAGCTCAAGACAATGCATCCTCTTGCTTTCGAACTGCTAGGTTGGCAGGAGATTGCACATAATCAGTTTGTGATACCAGCACACCCTTCCTCTCTATCCTGTCCATGGGAATTTCTAATGTCATGGCAGAACCCAGGTGCCTTTACGAGACTCTCCAGGTTTCAGGTCCCCTTGACACTTAGGCTGTAAAAGAGGGTGCCTACTAAAACAACCAAATCCAAAATAAGATGGGGACCCCACTAACCAAGAGGGTCTTAGCTGAAGGAGGAGGCAGGGTACTTACAATTCCCCTCCCCCATGAGGGAGAAATGGCACAGCCAATCGACCTTGTCTTAATAAAGACTGACCATACTTCTCAAATCGGTTGCTCAATTAGGTGGCAAAGGCAGCTGTGTGGGAGTGTCAACTCCGGAAGATGAATGTATAACAAAACCCTGTTATGCTAGTGAAGAGAGCAAACAAAAACAAAATAATCAAAAATAAACCAAACAGGAGCCAAAAATGGAAAAACTGTAGAAAAAATTGGAAAGCAAAATCAAGCCGGTGCTCTGGACCTCAGGGAAGCGCATACATTCCTCCTCTCCTAAAACATAAGAGGGGAAATTGTGAATACATATTATACTTAATAAAAGAAACAAAATGCAAATCTATATATCTAATTCCCAACATGGCCCCCTGCGTGCGGATACTTATTTCTGCAGATTGGGGGCACATGGAGGGAAAAAAGATTATCCTGCACACTTGGGGCACTCCCAGACATGCAGAAAAATCTAAAAACTTTAAAAAAGGATATGGGGGGGGGTACTTAAATCCCCCCCAAAAGTTCAACAGCTTTTTCTGCTCATGCGCAGAGAATGGACTTACCGAAGACAAGGAGCCTTGTCTCCCCCTCCTTGGAAAACAACTGTTTTGAGCATGTGACTGCCCTTAGCAATGGCTTTCCGAGCAAGGAAGCCTTCGCAGGCTTTTCCGCTTTTGGGAACCCGGGAGCGAAGAGGAACCGAAAGCGGCAGGTGGCTTTATGGCTGAGCCTGCACTGGCTCAGCCTCCCAGGCACTACCACCGCTGCTGGGCTCAAAGTTAGGGAGAAAGAAGGGGGATTGGCTTGTGGGGAGAGAGAGCTAGAGAGAAAGACAAAGAAAGAGGGATCGACTTGGTGGAGGGTTGTAAAGAAAAAGAAGGAGAGATTGGCTTGGGGAAAGGCGGAGAGGGGGGAGAGGGAAGGAAGCAAAGGTGGGGGAATGCCTTCTCCCTGCAAGTTGCTTGCGGGTCCTCCCTTGCAAATCAACTAATACCATTATCAAATAAATGATTAAAAGTCTTTAAAAGCACAGAAGGATCCAATGATCCTAACTATATACACACACAATCAAAAGCACATGAGGATCCAATGATCCTAACTATATACACAAGCAATTTGTTTCTAATGCTCTGAATGTATGTCTCCAAGCAATAAATTCATAACAGTACTGACCAATATGTGGTGCTCAAGTGACTGTATGGCTTAAGCATGCACATAGGCATGGAAACCCAGACAACACAGTTCATAATTCACCAGAGGTAGAGCTTGGCAGTTTGTGGATGTGGGCACATTGCTCAGGAAGTACAGGATGCCATTTCGTGGGCTGAAGCATACCATCTTGAAATTAAGTAGCAGATTGTAGGTTGGGGTGTGCCTGGATGTGAGCCACTGTCTGATGAGCTGGATTGATGACCTCACTGGAACTCTGCAGCATGATGTGACTCAGAAGTCTCCATTGCCCTCTGCCTTTGCATTCTGGTTTCAGTGGTGGTCCAAAAAGAAGCAACAATAGAGAAAGGGGGAAGAAGGGAAAGAGAGCCAACCAACAAAACAAATCTAGTGGAGAGAGTGGGTTGCTGGTCATGCACATATTTTTAACTGTTTGGGGCATGACCAGGTCTCATGCATGAGGGATCAAATGGGGGAAAAAATAGGAAACTTCAGCCTTTCTTAGTGCATATGGAGACTTAGGCTGCCTGATTCTATTAGGATTTGTGATGTAATAACAAAAATTTATTTATTTATTAGATTTCTACCCCGCCCTTCCCGCCAAAGCAGGCTCAGGGCGGCTTACACAAACACTAGACAGCTAAAACAGAACTAAGTAAAAACATAACAATATAAATCTAAAACATTACAAAGTGCTAGTGCTAAAAACGGGGCTGCAGTGGCTCAAGTGGTTAAGACGCTGAACTGCAGACCGGAAGGTCGGTAGTTCAGCAGTTTGAGACCTGAGTGCTGTATGATGGAGTGAGCTCCCATCTCTGGCCTCAGCTCCTGCCAACCTAGCAGTTCGAAAGCAAGAAATTGCAAGTTGATAAATAGGTACCGCTTCAGTGGGAAAGTAACAGCGTTCCGTGAACCTCAGCATCTAGTCATGCCGGCCACATGACCACGGAAACATCTTTGGACAGCGCTGGCTCTTCGGCTTGGAAACGGAGATGAGTACCACATCCCTAGAGTCCAAGTCGACTGGCTTTCGAGCAAGGGAAACCTTTACCTAGTGCTAAAAACTATGGCAGGTCCTTAAAGAGATGGGAGTACCAGACCACCTCACATGTCTCTTGAGAAACCTGTATAAGGGCCAAGAAGCAACAGTTAGAACCGGATATGGAACTGATTGGTTCAGCATAGGAAAAGGAGTACGACAAGGATGTATATTGTCACCTTGCTTATTTAATATATATGCAGAGTACATCATGCGAAATGCTGACCTGGATGAATCACAAGCGGGAATTAAGATTGCTGGGGAAAAGATCAACAACCTCAGATATGCAGACGATACCACTCTAATGGCAGAAAGTGAAGAGGACCTAAAGAGCCTCTTGCTCAGGGTAAAAGAGGAGAGCGCAAAAGTAGGCTTGAAGCTCAACATCAAAAAAACTAAGATCATGGCATCTGGCCCCATCACTCCTTGGCAAATAGAAGGGGAAGTCGTGGAAGTAGTGACAGACTTCACGTTCCTGGGATCCCAGATCACCGCAGACTGTGACTGCAGCCATGAAATTAAAAGACGCCTGCTCCTTGGAAGGAAAGCGATGGCAAACCTAAACAGCATGATAAAAAGTAGAGACATCACCCTGCCCACAAAAGTCCGCATGGTCAAAGCAATGGTATTCCCAGTAGTCATGTATGGCTGCGAGAGTTGGACTATAAGGAAGGCCGAGCGCCGAAGAATAGATTCTTTTGAACTATGGTGCTGGAGAAGACTCTTGAGAGTCCCTTGGACTGCAAGAAGATCAAATCAGTCAATCCTAAAATAAATCAACCCTGACTGTTCCCTGGAAGGCCAGATAATGAAACTGAAGCTCAAATACTTTGGCCACCAAATGAGAAGGGAGCACTCACTGGAGAAGACCCTGATGCTGGGAAAGATTGAAGGTCAAAGAAGACGGGGACGGCAAAGGATGAGATGGTTAGACAGTGTCATTGATGCAACGAACATGAAATTGAGCCAACTTCAGAGGACGGTGGAAGACAGGAGGGCCTGGCGAGAGCTGGTCTATGGGGTCGCGAAGAGTCGGACTCGACTGTGCGACTGAACAACAACAAAGTGCTAAAAACAGTTCATATACAGCGGCAGGCATGAACAGCATTAGGGAAGCAAGCAATCAGTTCTCATCGTGGTCTGAGTCATATTGACTGTTGGATGTTGATATAGATGTTAATATTGGGGCCAGGGCCCTGGTTGTGTGATGTGGCTCCCTAGTCGAAGGCATGGTGGAAGGGCTCCATCTTGCAGGCCTTGTAAAAGGTCCTGCAGGAACCCGATGTCTTCTGGGAGCTCATTCCACAAGTGTGGAGCTGCCACTGAAAAGGCCTTGGCCCTCGTCACAGCCAGTCTGGCTTCTCAAGGGCCTGGCAGGGCCAAACGGTCTTGGGACCCTGGCCATATAGGGCTTTAAAGGTAAGAACTAGCACCTTGAACTGGGTTCAGTATGCTATAGACAGCCAGTGCAGTGCTTTTAGTGCAGGTTGGATGTGCTCCCGCATAGGGAGGCCCAACAACAACTTGGCCACTGCATTCTGCACCAGCCGCAGCCTCCGGATCTGGGATAAGGGCAGCCCCATATAGAGAGCATTACAGTAATCTAGTCTCAAGGTGACCATTGCATGGATGACTGTTGCCAGATCATTGCGTTCGAGGAAGGGAACCAGCTGCCTAACCAGCCGAAGATGATAAAAGGCTGACTTTGCAGTGGTTGCTACCTGTGTCTCCATTAAGGAGACATCTAGGAGCACTCCCGAGCTCCTAACCTCTGGCGCTGGAACCAACGGCGCCCCATCAAAGGTCGGGAGTAGAATCCCTATCCTCGGGCCACTCCGACTCAGGCACAGAACCTCTGAGAGCCAGTTTGCTGTAGTGGTTAAGTGTGCAGACTCTAATCTGGGAGAACTGGGTTTGATTCCCCACTCCTCCACTTGCACCTGCTGATGTGACCGTGGGTCAGTCACAAGCTCTGGCACAGCTGTCCTTGAAAAAGAGCAGTTTGTGTCAGAGTTCTCTCAGCCCCACCCACCTCACAGGGTGTCTGTTGTGGGGAGGGAAAAGCAAAAGGAGTTTGTAAGCCGCTCTGAGACTCCAAGTGAAGGGCG
This sequence comes from Gekko japonicus, assembly GCF_001447785.1. Classification (NCBI taxonomy): domain Eukaryota; kingdom Metazoa; phylum Chordata; class Lepidosauria; order Squamata; family Gekkonidae; genus Gekko; species Gekko japonicus. Next base: position 21,932 of record NW_015168711.1, read on the forward strand.
GGGTATAAATCCAATCTTCTCTTCTTCTTCTTCTCTCTTTGTCGGATTCAATTTCAGTCGACTCAGTCTAAGCCAACCAGCCACAGCTTTCAACGCCAGGTCTATATCTTCCAGTCTGAATTCAGGTTGATTGCCCAACAGCAGACAGAGCTGGGTGTCATCCGCATATTGGTGACAGCCCAGCCCATGTCTCCAGGCAATCTGGGCAAGGGGGTGCATATTTATTATTTATTTATTTATTGCATTTTTTGCCCCGCCCTCCCTGCGAACGGGCTCAGGGCGGCTTACATGGGGGCACAAGCCCATACATAAAAACAATATAAAACATTAAAAGCTATTAAGTCACAACAAAGACAAATAAAGTGTTCCATACAACAAGATGGTCTCTGAAAATGGTATCGATCATTTCATTAGGGTGAAATTGTCCTGTCGATGGTCCAAGCCAGGCCAGCAGCATCAGTGCCATGCAGAATTATGGCAGTTCTTCCGGGGACCACTCCCAACCCCATTGTTCCAATGATGGTAATAATAGAGGTGGCAGAGGTGGCGGCCCCTATATAAAAGCCTGGCGGAAAAGCTCCGTCTTGCAGGCCCTGTGGAACTGCCTAAGGTCCCGCAGGGCCCTGATCTCCTCCGGGAGCTTGTTCCACCAGGAGGGGGCTGCCACTGAGAAAGATCTGGCCCTGGTCGCAGCAAGCTTTGTCTCCTGGGGGCCTGGCATCACCAGGCGGTGTTGTGTCCCCGACCAAAGTGCTCTTGGGGGTAAATAACATCGAGAAAAGAACTGCGCCTTGGGGCACTCCACAGACTAGCGGGTGCCTTCGGGACAGCTCCTTCCCAATAGCCACCCTTTTTCCCTGACCCTGAAGGAACAAGAAGAGCCACTGTAAGGCAGACCCTTGAATCCTGGTGTCGGTGAGGCAGCGGGTCAGTAGCTGGTGATCGACCTTGTTGAACGCTGCCAACAGATCTAACAACAGCAACACCACCGAATCGCCCCGATCCAGATGCCTCCGAAGATCGTCTGTGAGGGCGACCAGTGCAGTCTCTATCCCGTGGCCTGGTCGGAAGCCGGACTGGAAGGGGTCTAATGCAGAGGTGTCATCCAAAAAACCCTGCAACTGAATTGCCACCGCTCTCTCAATTAATTTGCCCAGAAGGGTAAGTTGGAAACCAGCCGGTAATTAGCCAATTTGGCCGGATCCAGAAAAGCTTTCTTTTTTAAACTGAGAAGTTGTAGTCACATCCTGGCAAGCTGTGTGAGGTCAAATCCAGTGGCAGAAAGGTAGAAGTGATACAGAAAAGTTAGCCAAGTAACTCAGTATGCCAGTTAAGGGGACCCAATTGTTCAGCTATTGCCTTGGCTTCTGTGATTGACCACTTGATATTTCCCCTAATTTCCTATTTGTCTATTTGCTTCTCTATTGCTTTGGTTCTAACAGGGGCTATAGGATTCTCATTACTCCATTCAGGGTTACAGAGGGTTTTAGGGACGGCATGTTCAGGGGGATTGTGTTGGGAGCAGTGTTCCCTCTAAGCTGAGTTAGTGTGAGCTAGCTCACACTAACTCAGCTTAGAGGGAACATTGGTTGGGAGGGATTTTCTGGGAGCTCTAGGAGAATCTCAGGGTGCACAGATACAATGAGGGTCCAGTGCAGCCCGAGCTGCTGGTGATCTAGATCCGACTTTTACCCAGTCCCTACAAAGTAGTGCTGTTGGGAAAGGCCGCCATTCTGGGGGTGGAGATGGAATCTGAACCGAGCTCTTCCCCCCACTTTTCAACCCCGTCCCCCAACCAGTTTGATCAAAGCAGATCCGAAGGTTTCCCAGTTAGGCTCAGGGCTCTGGAGTTGTGGGAGATCCGGGTTTTGATTCAGATTCCAAATTTTAGTGGCGCTCAGCCAAAGAGTACCGAGCCCAACGTTAAAAACGTCTACCCAGCCGAAGACCGACCGAGACGCTGGAAAGGAAGCGGAAGTGGAGGAGGAGCCGCCGTCGCCCCGGAATAGCCGAGCTCGGAGCGATAGTTCCTTCCGGAGCGAGGCTGGAGGGAGGCGGGAACTGGAGGGAGAAAGCCGCGATGGATAGCCGAGCTCGGAGCGACAGTTCCTTCCGGAGCGCGGCTGGAGGGAGGCGGGAACTGGAGGGAGAAAGTCGCGATGGCCGTGTTGCTGGAAACGACGCTGGGCGACCTGGTGGTGGACTTGTACACAGAGGAGAGACCTCGAGGTGAGGAGAAGCCTTGGCAAGAGCTGAGGCGGAGTGAACCGATCAGCCGTTGGCGAATATTGCAGCTCCGGCGCGACCTACTCTGAAGGCTCGTGTGCAGATTCTAAGAACTGCAGCAGAAGCAGAGATTGAACAACCGCTGTGCATTTCTGTGCTTGGGGGCAAGCTGCACCAGTTGGATTTCTGTTTGTCCCGTAGCAGTTAAGAAACACGGGGCAAGATAGGCCGCGATGGGTAGTTTTGCACACCCTAAGAAGTGCTTCTTTCTCCTTCGCCGCGATCCCTTGCCGTTTTGCAGGAAGTGCCCAGAGTCATTTCTCGCGTCGGGCATGCGGTCCCGAAGCATATCTCTTGGGTTTCGGTCTCTTTCACTGGTGCCCCAGGTTAGGTGTGTCAGTAGGCTGGCACAGAACTGTAAAAGGCTCAGGTGACCTGTCAGGGTGTGAAACGAAAACGGGGTTCCCGTTATTTACAGGTCGTAACACTAACCTAACAACCAAAGATTAAACAAGTGGAGTTTCCCTCACCACTTAGTTCCATGCTAGAAGAAACTTTAAAAGGTAAATGTTTATTTATTGGCCATCTAAAAACAGAGCAAGAAAAAAATAATAAAGGGACAACTCTAATGCAACACTTTTTTATTTTCTAAAATGTGATGCTGAAGCTCAAACCTGCCTAAAGTTCCCATCATTTGACCTGAAAAAAAGCCTCCTTTCCTCAGCTTCTAATATAGGAGGACAGGGTGTAGTTATTTATTCTTGAAGGAAGAGCACTTTGTATGTGCTTAACTACCCTTCTGTATTATCATGCCATGTATCCCAGGACTACCAGCTCATATTAGAAAAAAAATCCAGGAATGTACCCTAGTGAGTTCTGATTAAATAATTCCTGTTTGTTCAGAGAGTAGATGGTAGCATTTCTTCCCATAGATTTTTTCCTTATTATTCTACTTTTATTTCATTTGGGACAATTTCTTTATACTGAAATTTGGTTTGGCCTTGTCACCATAGCTTAGACACTGAGTCTCCCTAAGTCTTGTGGTAACTTCTTGTTTCCAGTATCTCCTCCTTGCAGAGCTTCATATGCTATAAGATTTGTAATAAAGTATTAAGGAGTCATAGTGTGTGTTTCATTTATTAGGCAAAATCCACATTCCATTACAGTTGTCATAAATTTCTTGCAGCCTGTCTGAATTTTCTGAAGCTCTGCAAAATCAAGTACTACAATTACTGTCTTATTCACAATGTACAGGTAAGCATTTGTGGTGATGTTTATTTTCTCTCTCTGAATTCTTAAATCAGTGAACAGTTTTGCAAGCACATGTTGCACTGCAGATAGATAAATGGTCTTGGATACATTGTATGTCCCTCTTGGCCTTACATCATCATTTGTAAAACAGAATAATAACCTGCTTCAAAAAAATCATTGTGAGTGCAGGTACAATGAACGTCTTCAGTTAATTTATATATGTGTAATAATAAATAGCTGTAGTCATAAAGTATCTTTTTATTTTAAATATGTCTTGCATTGTTACAGAGAGATTTCATCATACAGACTGGTGATCCACAGGGGACTGGCCGTGGAGGTGAATCCGTTTTTTGGTGAGCTTCTTATATTGGGTAGTAAAAGATAGCTTGACTTTCTTAGTGTACTCCTGAAAGGAGGACCTTTTGGGTACCAAACAAGATGTTCCAACTCTGTCATTTTGTTTTAGTCACAGTTCTCCAACCATTATTTCCATACAATTGCACTGGGCCTTGCATGTGAGATTGTGCCATCCAATATTATTTTCTACTTGTTTCTTTTTAGATAAAGTTATTATCAGGTAAAAGGATGTTACTCTGGCAGCACCAACTGTATTCTTTTATAAATTAACTTTGAGTTTTTAAAAATAAGAACATTCTTTTGAAATTTCATGATTTACAACATTGATGCAAAAGTTCTGTATTTTGAGTAATCAGATCCTGGAGGGCTGATATGGGGAAGAAATCTTTGTTGAAAATCTTGGAGACAAGACCCTGGGAGTTAGTAAGGCAGAATGTGACTCTATGAAGCCCTCAGAGGATACTATTTTACGCTTGAATTTCTTCTTCATTCCAACAGTTCAAAAATCTGTGTTTAAATGCCTAAAGAAAAGAGAGATCATCATTTAATAATAATGTCTGGCTTAACTACTACTGAGGAGTTCCAAGGGTAGAGAGGAGGAGGATTTTTGCCAGTCCCCTCTCCCACTGCAGACCTCTGACTTCCCCCTTGCTTTTCCTGAGGGGTCCTCTTTCTCCAAGGAGCAGTGTTTTGGGGGGTATTTGGGTCTGTGGTGGTGGGATGGGAAGGAAGCCCTGCTCTGCAGATGGAAGTCTCTGGTGGATTTAAGTCACTATTGTTAAAAGTTGAAATACATCTTTTGCTCACTGCTGATCTCCATATATACAACTCCACAGTGTTTGCCTTAACCACTACACCAAACTGGCAGACAGGAGGAGGATTTTTGCCAGTCCCCCCTCCCACTGCAGACCTCTGACATCCCCCTTGCTTTTCCTGAGGGGTCCTCTTTCTCCAAGGAGCAGTGTTTTGGGGGGTATTTGGGTCTGTGGTGGTGGGATGGGAAGGAAGCCCTGCTCTGCAGATGGAAGTCTCTGGTGGATTTAAGTCACTATTGTTAAAAGTTGAAATACATCTTTTGCTCACTGCTGATCTCCATATATACAACTCCACAGTGTTTGCAGATCCATTACAATACATGTACCTCATTCAGCAAGGAGATATGTGCGTAGATCATACTTGTAAATGAACATTTAAAAAGGCATTTCATGTGGGTAAACATGTTGGTTGTTCCAGTTCCAGACACAGTGTGATGATGTGCATATTAAACTCATACATAGATAAGAATCCTCCACATAAAATTTAGGGACCAAAGCCCAAGTTCAAGAGAATGTGGTCACAGATTGATTTTGTCTATTGAAGTGAATAGTGATAATGATCTGAATGGAGCTGTTTCAGAAGGTTGCTAGGCTGCATAATATATCTGAAGGGAATAATAATAAATTTTCACAAATGCCATTCTTTTGGACACAGTTTCTGTTTCAGACAGTGAGGAACATTATTCTTACACAAGTTGTGAGCCAACCTGACCGGTTATATAATTCCCTCCCAGTCTCAGTTATCCTAGATGATACTGAATGTGACCACTTCTGTATTTTAAATATCTTTTGAGAGTAGCTGTGAATAGAAGTGCATGAACTGCAGATATTAAGCCACCTCAAACAATACTTGAAGAGGCAGGATATACATATGCTAAATAAAAAACATTAAGTAAGAAACAAGTGGATTATGTTGATGCTGCTAATGTGAGTAGATGTTCACAAGGTCATGTAGTTATAAATGTCTGTAGTAAGCCATTTGCTATCTTATGTAGGTAAAGTAGAACATAAGCATAAAACAGCATATTTTACTGTTGTTTGCAATTTGTGTTTGCTAGGTGATGTGGTATAGTATTTGGAGTTTTGGGCTAGGATCTTAAAGACCTAGGTTCAAATTCCCCTCTACCACTAACATTCACTGGGTGACCTTGAACCAGTCACTCTCTTTCAGCCTAACCTGCCTACTTCTCAAGGTTTTTGAGAGGACAAAATAGAAGAAGGGAAAATGATGTACATCTCCCTGAGCTCCTTGGGAGAAGGAGCAGAATAAAAATGTATTAAATAAATAACCTGTACATGGGGCGGCCCTTGTCCCAAATCCGGAAGCTGCAGCTAGTGCAAAATGCAGCAGCCAGGGTGCTGATGGGTCTTTCTGTACAAGATCACATCTAGCCTGTGCTGAAGGCACTGCACTGGCTGCCAGTAGCATACCAGATTCATTTGAAGGTGCTAGTTTTGACCTTTAAAGCCATATACGGTCGGTGGCCTGCTTACCTGAGGGACCGCCTCTCCCCGTATGTCCCCCAGAGAGCATTGAGGTCAGGATCACAAAATCTCCTGACTCTCCCTGGTCTAAAAGACATCAGATTGGCCATCACTAGAGCTCCCAGAAGACATCAGGTTCCTGCGGGACCTTTTACAGTTCCACAGGGCCTGCAAAATGGAGCTCTTCCACCAGGCTTTCGATTAGGAGCCACCACTGCCAAATGAGTAATCGGAAACTGAAGATGCTATGGCCCTTATGTTACAATGCTGGATACTGCCTTTGGACCAGTTTATAGGTTACAACGCTGGATATTGTCTTCCTTCATTGGACCACTTCATAGGAACTAGCACTTTATGTAAATTGTTGTTTATGTGAATTTTATTGCATTTTATTGTTGTATTTTGGCTGTTGTACGCCACCTTGAGCCAGTTTGCCTGGCAAGGTGGGATATAAATTGAAAAACTAAATAAATAAATAAACCTATATACTTGCATATATGTGTTTCAGCAAATTATATGGGGATCAAGCTAGATATTTTGAATCAGAAAAAGTGCCAAGAATTAAACACAAGAAAAAGGGGACTGTATCAATGGTGAACAATGGCTGTGACCAACATGGATCTCAGGTGAGCACATAATGTTGGGTTTTGCTAGAATTGTGGGATTGATAAAAGGGAAATAATTTTGCAAAGGATCCACAGAGAATGAAGATAGTGGCTTGACAGGACATAACCTGTGCATGCAGTTAATATATGTTTGTAGATTACAGTTAGTAAAATGACTTGTCACAAGATTAAAAAAATCATAACGAATCCCTGCCTTAGTTGACACGGCACATAGATAAAAGGGCATTAAATAAAAGGGCATTAACTCTTCTGCAATTTTTCTATATGTATATAAAAAGCTGCTTTTATACATAATCAGAACATAAGTCAATTTTGCTGTGTTTTGGCTACTCTGATTGGTAACAACTTTCCAAGGACTCACACACAGAAAGGTCTTTCCCAACAATTTCTCCCTGAGATCTGAATCACAAGAGTTGGAAAGAGCCATACAACTTTGTTCATCTAGTCCAACCCCCTGCTCAATTCAGGATCAGTCTAAAAGATCCCTGACAAATGTTTGTTTAGCCTCTGCTTGAAGACTGTCAGTGAGGGGAAGCTCACCACCATACTTTTTCTTTAACTGGTGATGTACCTGAAACCTATGTGTGCTGTACCACTGAGCCATGGCCCCTCTCATCCCCAGGGCTAGTTGTGATTTTGAATCTTGTTGCACTTATGTGAATTTTTAATAACTTTCGATATTGACGTGATTTAATCACATCACCTTTGGTTTGAAAGATGGACTGGATAAATCAAAATGCACATCTTTGTTGTTTTCAGGAGCAAATACCACCCTCAGAGTTGTCAGCAATATTGGAGTTGAATTTCTTTTCTTAGAGCTAGCCTTCTAAATATTATGTTGCTATAAGGCTGTTTTTCGTTCAAGCAAATAGTTTGATGTGCATTTCTTTCTAACATCAGCCATAGGATATTTCTGGCATTTCCTCTGAAAGTGGTAATGGGATGAGGGGAGGACAGGGAGTTCCCCATCAGAACTTGCAGCGTGGGTGGAGTGACTGTAGCTCTGTCTGTACAGCGTTAGGAACTAGGAAAGCATTGTTTAAAATTACTTAAATGGGTCATGATAAAAAAGTACCAACTGCAGATGTAAGCATGTAATTCTCCCTGATGTCAGTAGGAGCACATGTGGTGCCTTGAAAACTCTCCAGCCTTTCTTTGTCTTCCCACAGAAGTTTCAGATGTCATCTTGTAAAAAAGTAATGTGGGGTGCATTTTTAAGGCCCCTTTGAATGTTGAAAAATTAATCTTGGGCACATCTAAGCAGCTGTTCCTTGTGACCAGAAAGGGCATTTTTTAACTAAGCAATGTTTCTGTTTTGTTTTTCTATAGTTTCTTATTACTACAGGAGAAAACGTAGATTACCTGAATGGTGTGCATACGGTGTTTGGTGAAGTTACAGAAGGCATGGATGTACTGATGAAAATTAATGAAACCTTCGTTGACAAAGATTTTGTTCCATATCAAGATATCAGGTTTGATTGTCTCTTGTTTCCATATTTTAACAAGGTTATTTCTGGATAGGCCTTTCAGTGTGACGGTTGTATGAAGTGGGCAAAAGGGATCTGGTGCCCAGGACACCTTCCTCTGGCAGAAGCCAGTTTGTGTGCTTCCAGAGAACAGGGAAACAGCCTGCACTATACACTGAGGTTCTTATTCTTTGCCTGAGCTGGCATATGCTTAGAAAGATTTACTTGACTGCCTTGACCTGAAGATACTGAGTATGCGTCAGTGAAATGTATTTATTGTAAAAGCATGCCGTTGTTGTAGAGATGAAATAGTGTTATAAAACAATAAATGACATTTTCCTGCATTTCTTATTAGGATAAACCATACAGTGATCTTAGATGATCCATTTGATGACCCACCTGGTTTGGCAATACCAGACCGTTCACCAGAGCCTACAAAGGAACAGTTGGATGTGAGTATTGCTATTAACTTTTAGTGCTTTTTGGTGGGAGCATGAATGGGAAGCAACAGTTATGTTAATATGGATGCTTCCAAAAATGGAGTCCTTTTCTGATTTCAGCAAGTTTTGATTCTACAGAGAAGGCTGTCTAAGCGAGAGAGTTTGAGGCTCTCTCTTCTTTCTTTCCAGTTTAATGAGTAATGTGACAAAAAGCCTATTCTGATACTTGATATTAATCAAGGAGTATTTGCTCTCCATCATGTATTGGGAATAACACATTGTGATGTAGAACAAGTAATATTTTCAAGAATATAATCAGGCAAATACAAAAAAGTATGCTAGCATTGTTTCAAGAAATATAGGTTGTCCCACAGCCATGCATGCAGATTCCCTATAGAAAGTACTGTACAAGTGAGTGGTCAGGACTGGAGACACAGAGCCAGCAGCAGCTGCTGCATATTAGGGCATGCTTACACAGGATTTATATGCATCCTAACACAATAGCATGAGAAGCACCCTTCATATTTTGTACCTTGGAGCAGGAGGGATATGAATCTGTGCCTTGGGCTTTCAGTATGAGGGAAATAGAAAGAATAGATCATTCTGTACATCTCTGTCAATTTCTCATTGTTTCCATTGCACATTATTCCTGGGAAAATAATGTCTGTCGATAATAGAGTATCCAGACATGAGGGAAACTATGGCTTATTTGATTGAAATACAGCTTCCTGATTCCTGTGTATTGTTATTATTTACTTACATTATTTGTAGTTCACCTTTTCCCAAAGCAGATTACACAGTGATGATTCTCAAGAGCATCTATGTGTGGTAACTGCTGCAACTTGAATGCATAATCAAATGTAACTTAACTTTGTCCAGTGCCATTTTTTCATGTCACAGGTGGACTGAAGACATGAGATCATCATCAGTGCATTCACTGACTTAATTTTATTAAATAACTGTCATTTTTTAAAAAAATGTAAGACAGAGTGGGAGAATAGGAGCCGATGAGGAAATTGATGACTTCAAGGGAAGGTCTGTTGATGAAGTGGAGGAAATTCTGGCAGAGAAAGAGGCAAAAACTCAGGCTATCCTTTTGGAAATGGTAAATATATTTGATTTGTTTGATCAGAGTAATATCTTTATATGTGTTTTGTGTTGTACACATTGTATGAATATTAATAAAGTGAGTGTTGCATTATCTGGATGTGGGTTCAGATCCTAGCTCACAAGGTACCCTTGGCAGATCTTTCTCTCTAGGTTATCTTGTAGTGGTATGTAAAGATTAAGGAGATAAGGATTGTCATGTGCGTGCATTCCATTGCACAAAATTCAGTGTATAACACAGACTAATAATTAAAGGGATCGAAAATGTAACATTTCTGTGAGAGAACTGAGAAGATAATAAGAAGATATTAATTGAAACCTTTTACATTCAGATACTTGCAGTTTTCTCTCCTATCTTAATGGCTACCTCCAGCCTAATATTAGTAGTGGCTTAGCAAAATGAAGCTGCTATTGTGGGATCCTTGCTGAAAAAGTAGCAAAAATACAGACTACAGGTGGCACAGCTAAAGCTTGGTCATCTTTATTCAGAAGGCAATTATTGCAGAGGAGACGATATTGCTTCTTGAGGGAAATCACAAGAAGCACCTCCAACAAATGACTGGGTTTTGTGAATTTGGAAAACAGTGTAGATACCTAAATTATCAACATGAGTTGGTAATGTACAGTTAGATAAATTTATGGAGAAATTTTAATGTTTCTAATGATATACACTGATAAAGCTACATAGGATTAGACACTATATATATATATATAGTGTGTGTGTAATATTTTGTGTAATATTATGTATGTGTGTGTGTGTGTAATATTTTGTGATAACCATGAAATTTCCACTCTTGTAGCATTTTTGTTTTAAGCATTGCTTCAGAATGCCACAGCTTTCAAATGGTGCTAATGTGAACCAGTCCTTAATTTTGATATCTGCATAGAGGGGGGCAAAATAACAAATAAGTGGGATGAATCGTCATTTGCTATAAATACAGTATCCTGGCTTGAAATTAATTTTAACATGTTCATGCACATTTTTGGATTTCCTGTGAGATCTGAGAGAAAGGAATTCCTGGATAAAGGCAAGGCAGACCAAAATGCAGAGATTTGTCTTTTGGAGGAAGGGATTTTTGAGAGTTCATAATAATTAGTAATCCTATATTTGTGTAGGTAACATCTCTTGTGCTTTCATTAAAAACTTGGTACATGTGACACAAGCATGTCTCAAGTTAATGCATATAAAGTGCTAGAGTTTGTGTGTAAAATGAGACTACAATCTCTTCTCTTTTTACTTTTGTACTTAAGGTAGGAGACTTGCCTGATGCAGATATCAAGCCACCTGAAAATGTGCTTTTTGTCTGCAAACTTAATCCTGTGACAACAGATGAAGACCTTGAAATCATATTTTCTCGTTTTGGGCCAATCAAAAGGTAATGATAGAAAATCTGCAGAAATGGCAATACACTAGTAAAAACCTGTTTAAAACCTTTCTTTCCTGGGTTTCACTGCTGTGCTTGCCTTCTAATTCAGCCACAAATATCTGTTATGTTGCTGTCAGTTGTGTTAAAAACTTAAGAAGATGGAACAGAAGAGACTGGTGCCTTGTGGGTGGGAGCCAAGAACTTGCCAGGGAAGGGTTCAGGCACTTTCTCGCTCCTTGCTCTTCATGCAGTGGGGGGGGGCAGTTGCAGTAGCAATGGCAGTGTAGGGAGAGGTGCAGACTGGTATGAAGAGAAGGAAAAGACCTTCTCTGGTCTTTTCTTTCTCTTCTGCTGAGTCTCTTCTGCGTGATCCTTTTTTAAACCATTTTTCCTCCCTCCCCTTTCCTCTTAGTGTTTGCTTTTACAGTTTGTCCAGTTTAGAGATGACTTCATTGAGAATTAAGGGCCAGTATGGTTTCAGACAAGAGTGCAACGTTTGCCTCTTGGCCATGAGCCACTCAAAAACATTCGGCTTTCAGAACTGGCTATCATGTCTTGTGAGATCCCACTCTTAGGCAGACAATTCTGTCCTTTATATTGGAACAAAGAATTGAGTTTCATACATGCTTCCCTCTTAGAAAATGCTTCTCAGCATTACTTGCAACTGAAAAGTCAGAGAGCCTAAAAAGAAGCAGAAAGAAAAATAATATATTGTTAAAGTTTTAATTTTGAAATATTTATGAGGCTTAGTATACTTCAGTATTTCCTGCTTAAACTAATGTACTTAATTGTGTTCAATTCAGAGTAGTGTACTTTTCCTAATGAAGGAGGGTCGCCATAGTCACTCCTGTTTCTGAAAATGTTGCACAAGAGTGCAGATTATTCAAAACAAATACCAAGAGGAATGTAGTTACTGTTTGGAGTCTACACTTTTCTTAAATCTAAGTATGTGAGTTGCATTTTCTGATGATCAAAACATTTATGGGAGAATTCCAGTATCCACAGTCTGTGCTGGAGGGGAGAAGCCTCCTAGTTCAGATTTTATCCCTCACCAAAGCCACTCATATTAGAATTGTCCACATGAACAGATGAAGGACTGCTTCTTTTGAGTGCTGTGTGATGCCCAAGAAGCCTCCCCGAAAACAGTGCCAGCCAAATATTAGTGGTCATTCTACAACTCCCTGAACAACATGTGTTTTGCTGCATTTTCAGCTGTGAAGTGATTCGAGACTGGAAGACGGGTGAATCCCTGTGCTATGCTTTCATTGAGTTTGAAAAGGTATGTGTTTATCTGTTTATATTGTTTAACAATACACAATGTTAGAAGCGTTTGGTACCTGTTTCTTTTATTAATTTTATATACCATCTTTCCCAAAAGAACCAAGGTAACTCATTACAGTAAAAACATTAGTACAAAAGCAGTCATAAAATGCCATAATGAAGTTCTGTTACAGGCTTTAGGAAAACCATTTTTTGATATAAATCAATGCAGTTTACTGTGGTACCGGGGAAGATCAGCTCCACCATGCATGAACTTCTGTAGCTTCAGGAAAGTCAGTCCCTCAGCCTCATTTCCATCTGAAGAACATGAAGAATGGCAACCTGCACTGCATGACTCTTTCCAGAGTGAATGTTATTACAATCCCCAAGATTCCCTAAGCCTTAGGTGTGAGGCAGTCTAGACATCTGAAGAAAATCCGTCCCTGTTTGCTTGCGCGCCTGGCTACATTGTGAAGGGATCCTGAAATAACATCACCTGATTTCTGAAGTACAAACTGGAAATTGAAAATGGCCTGAGAATTGTCAACCCTTGCAAAAATTAAGGCTCTTGGATTGCTACTCTGAAATTCCTCAGGAGGATGCTTATATAGAAGAGTAGCAGGGTTGTTTTCTCTGATGAGCAGATCATACAGAAATGCAGTGACCTCACGTGCAGCAAGGAGATGCTGCTAAATATTCTGGAATTCCTTGTAGATAGTTTCAGAGGGTAGCCGTGTTGGTCTGCAGTAGAACAGCTGGATTTGAGTCCCTTAGCACCTTGGAGACCAACAAGAGTTTCAGGGTATAAGTCTTCAAGAATCAAAGCTTCCCATCTCCTGTGTCTTATGAAGGGTGCTTTGACTCCCAAAAGCTTATACCCTGGGACACTTGTTTTGTTTCTTTGTGTGTATGGACAGAGGGTGGTAGTTGTGGAATAATAGCTCTTTAGGAGCACCTGTATTTTCACTGTGCAAAGAAATCTGAGTGAGCCTTTTAAGTAACGAGCACTTTTGTATTGAATACATTGGTAGATGGCCTAATATCAGTGTGCAACTGGTGTTCCCTAACCTAAGCATGTATTTGGTGGAGCAAGACGTTTTTAGGCTGATAAAAGCATTATTAGTAATATGCTAATGGAAACTTTTCTGGTTCATAAACCAGCCTCACAGGATTCTAATTTTAACTTTTTGTTTCATGGAAATATGGCTATCAGGAGGAAGACTGCGAGAAAGCTTACTTTAAGATGGATAACGTGCTAATAGATGACAGGCGGATACATGTGGATTTTAGCCAATCTGTTGCCAAGATAAAATGGAAAGGAAAAGGTAACTTTCATTTTATACTCTTAGTAAGAGGGAGGAAGGAGCAGAGTCAGGTCCTTGCATAGTGTCAGTTCCACTTTGGTATGCAGCAGCATCAACTTTTAGTGCAGAGATTAGCCATTTCTAGATTCCTCAGATATTAGATCTCCAGAGTCTGGCCGGTTCCCTTTTAATCATCCCTTGCTTCTCAAAGGAGCCTGTGGTAGTGGGGAGTATTAAGCTGGCTAGCTGAATGCCTGATGGCATATATGGTGAATACATAGGACAGGAGCAGGGTCTGCTTCACTCACAAGGGCAGTAGAGCTTGGTAGAAAGTGGAGGAGGGTGGAGGCTCAGCATGCTGGTTTTTTTCTGTAGCCCATTTTCGGTTTCTGTTCAAGAGCCCCAGTGCGATCTGGAAGGCAAGGCACATTGTGAGTGACTGTTCCTCAAATGCTTGAACTGGTTGGAGATGGAATATAAAGAGTCCCCTTATGTAGTAGGACATGTCCAACACCTCAGCTCATTGGTTAAGTAGGTAAGCATGCCAATGTACAACTACACATACTCTGCTGCTATGCATGAGAATCCACACAGACATTTTAGGTTTGTGTTCCTTTGGGTGAGGAGGGGGACTGAGTATTGAGGTCTGCTACCAGTACTCAACATTAAGGAACAGTTACTAATCAGCATGTTCCAGTTTGGAACCCCGGAGGCTGTGAATACTTGGCTGTGTGCACTGAAGTGCCAGTTTGTACCATAAGATGGCAGCACAAAATAGAAGATGCTAACTCCAGCATCCAAGCAATAGTTTTGTACAACTGTTGTTAAATGTTATTAAAATGTGTTAATTTTGGACTTCCGGTTGATGGCGGCACGCTAGCAGACTCACCTCCCGGACCTCCCGGGGGTGAAGCTGCGCTCCAGCCGAAGGAGGGGGCGTGCAGGCTCACTACTCCCCCAGGGACCCGTCTGAAGGGGCTCCTGGCCATGGAGCTTTTGAGAGGTTGCCTCTTCGACGGTGTAATGCCAGAGAATTGAGGCACCTCTCCGCTCTGATGGTTCTTCGTGCTGAGAGACCGAATGGACTAAGTGACGCTGACCGGGGCAAGCACAGGAGATTGAGCGTGAAATGGAGTGTAAACGAGGTCTGTGGACCAATTATGAACGTGAGTTGTTAAGCAGTGATTAAAAAGAAAAGAAGCTCCCCACCCCACGGAACAGAAGATAAGGCGAGTGGGGGAGGGAGGCCTCCCAAACGCATAGACTTTAGAGCGATTGAGGGGGGGAGCAAAAGCATAAAAGGTTAAAACTGCTAAGGAGCACTTACCAAGGCGAGTGCGAGCGTTAAGGAGCATATTCAGAGACTTTCAAAAAGTTTGCAAAAGTAAACAAAGAGAAAAAGATTACAGGGAAGAGGACGGAGAAAGAGAAGCATCTGAAATAGAAAGTAACTGAGAGTCCAAAACCGGAAGGAGTCAGCGAGCCAGCAAAGACTTCGGCAGACTCCATGTGCCACCTGCTGGACCAAATGAATAATCTCAAAGAGCAGATGACATCAATGAC